>NC_056731.1:1235455831-1235632476 GCF_019279795.1 Protopterus annectens | reverse complement strand
AAACCACACTAGTTTGGGCAGCCAACTTAAAAAACAAAAAGCTTTAAAGTCTAAAAAAATGAAAAAAGTTTTTATCAATTTAAAAATTGGGGAAAACGGGCTTAAAAGGGCAGAAAAAAATTTAAACAGGACTATCTTTTTCAGCGACAATTGGGGAAAACCCCTTTTAGGGAACAAGAAAACCAAAAAAAAGTTTTAAAGCGGGGGACTTAAAAGGCGGGAAAGAAAAAAAAAAAATATTTTGGGCGGACCATTCCAACAAGGGCTTAAAGCTACTCCCTGGTGAAAAGAAGTTCCTTATAAGAAAGGGATATAAACCAGGAACGTACTTCCAGTCAGCAAAACCTGAACAGGACTTTCTAGTGAAAAGGCAAAACAAGGAATTTTTTTTTTTTTTTAAAGACAGAAAGAAAACAAAAAATGGGCTAGCACTTAGGGCCCCAAAGTTTTAAACAAAAATTTTAAAAAGTGCAGGAAGTCAAAAAAGTTTTGAACAGATTAAAAACCCAAAAAAAGTTTAAATAAAGCAAAAAAAAAAGGAAATTTTTTTTTTTTTTGGCAGACCATTGCGGGAAAGGGGGCCTTTAACAAAAAAAACCAGCCATTTTTAAAAACAGGGGACTTAAAGGCAGGTTAGAAAAACCCAAAAAACAACTTTTTGGGTAGACCCCCGGGGAAATGGCTTCAAACCCCACCTCACTGGTGAACAGAGAAGATTCCTCCCCTATCCAAGTAAGGATATGGGCAACAAAGTAACTTGTACTAAAGCCCAGAATTCAGCAAAACCTGAATTCAGGACTATCCTAGCTCAGAAAAGGCAGGAAACAAGGATATAACTTTTTTTGTTATTTTTTTTCTTTTTAAAGACAGTAACAGATAACAGGAAAACACAGTAAATGCTTTGCACAGGCTAGCACACTTGAGTGGGCAGCCTCAAACAGTTAAATTAAAGAATTAAAATGACTATAAAGTGCAGGTACACAAAATTGCAATAACAAGCTTTTTGAAGTAGTATAGCAGTTAAAAACTCGCTTTTCGGCGATAATATGCAGTCGGTAATATAAATGCAGTAAAGAATGCTGAAATCAGGTAGCAGTTACTCTTTTTTGTCACTCTAATGCTAGCACCAGTCTGCTGGACCACGAGGAGCTTTGCTGAGTCGGAAACAAGCGCAAAAACCGCACTGAAGTGTGTTTTAAAGCAGGGGACTTGAAAGAGCTAGGAATTAGCCCAAAATGGCCAATAAACAACTAGTTTCTGGGCTGAGACCACTTCTCCAGGGACAGATAGGCTGCTCAAAGCTCCCTAATCTCATTGGTGAACAGAGAAGCTTCCTCCTATCGAAGTAAGGATATGGGCAACATAGGAACTTATACTAAAGCCCAGAATTCAGCAAAACCTGAATTCAGGACTATTCTAGCTCAGAAAAGGTGGGAAACAAGGATATGATTTTTTTGTTTTTCTTTTTTCTTTTTTAAGACAGTAACAGATAGCAGGAAAACACAGTAAATGGTTTGCACAGGCTAGTGCACTTGAGTGGGCAGCCTGAAACAGTTAAATTAAAAAATTAAAATGACTTTAAAGTGCAGGTAAGCAAAAATGCAATAACAAGCTTCTTGAAGTAGTACAGCAGTTAAAACCTTGTTTTATGGCGGGAATATGCAGTCCCTAATATAAAGGCAGTAAAGAGTGCTTAAATCAGGTAGCAGTCATTCTTTTTCATCACTCTGCTGCTAGCAACACTCTGCAGGACCCTGAGGAGCTTTGTTGAGTTGGAAACAAAAGCAAAAACCACGCTAAAGTGGGTTTTAAAGCAGTGGACTTGAAAGAGCAGGGAATTAGCCCAAAACGGCCAATAAACAACTAGTTTCTGGGCTGAGACCACTCCTCCAGGGATAGATTGGCTGCTCAAAGCTCTCCACTCTCACTTGTGAACGGAGAAGCTTCCTACTATCAAGGTAAGGATATGGGCAAAACAGGAACTTGTACTAAATCCCACAATTCAGCAAAACCTGAATTCAGGACTATACTGGCTCAGAAAATGCAAGAAACTAGCATATGATTTTTTTTGTTTTTCTTTTTTCTTTTTTAAGACAGTAACAGATAGCAGGAAAATACAGTACATGCTTTGCACAGGCTAGCACACTTGAGTGGGCAGCCTCAAACAGTTAAATTAAACAATTAAAATGACTATAAAGTGCAGGTACACAAAAATGCAATAACACGTTTCTTGAAGTAGTACAGCAGTTAAAAACTCTTTTTCGGTGAGAATATGCAGTCTCTAATATAAAGGCAGTAAAGAATGCTTAAATCAGGTAGCAGTCACTCTTTTTCATCACTCTGCTGCTAGCAACACTCTGCAGGACCCTGAGGAGCTTTGCTGAGTTGGAAACAAAAGGAAAAACTGCACTAAAGTGGGTTTTAAAGCAGGAGACTTGAAAGAGCTAGGAATTAGCCCAAAACAGCCAATAAACAACTAGTTTATGGAGTGAGCCCACTCCTCCAGGGACAGCTAGGCTGCTCAAAGCTCCCCACTCTCACTGGTGAACAGAGAAGCTTCCTCCTATCCAAGTAAGAATATGGGCAAAACAGGAACTTTTACTAAAGCCCAGAATTCAGCAAAACCTGAATTCAGGACTATTCTAGCTCAGAAAAGGTGGGAAACAAGGATATAACTTTTTTTGTTATTTTTTTTAAGACAGTAACAGATATCAGGAAAACACAGTAAATGCTATGCACAGGCTAGCGCACTTGAGTGGGCAGCCGCAAACAGTTAAATTAAACAATTAAAATGACTTTAAAGTGCAGGTAAACAAAAATGCAATAACAAGCTTCTTTAAGTAGTACAACAGTTAAAAACTCACTTTTCAGCAAGAATATACAGTCGCTAATATAAAGGCAGTAAAGAATCTTTAAATCAGGTAGCAGTCACTCTGCTGCTAGCACCACACTGCAGGACCACGAGGAGCTTTGCTGAGTCAGAAACAAGTGCAAAAACCATGCTAAAATGGGTTTTAAAGCAGGGGAATTGAAAGAGCTAGGAATTAGCCCATAATGCTCAATAAACAACTAGTTTCTGTGCTGATACCACTCCTCCAGGGACAGATAGGCTGATCAAAGCTCCCCACTCTCACTGGTGAACAGAGAAGCTTCCTCCTATCCAAGTAAGGATATGGGCAACACAGGAACTTATACTAAAGCCCAGAATTCAGCAAAACCTGAATTCAGGACTATTCTACCTCAGTAAAGGCGGGAAACAAGGATATCATTTTTTTGTTTTTCTTTTTTCTTGTTTAAGAAAGTAACAGATAGCAGGAAAACACAGTAAATGCTTTGCACAGGCTAGCACACTTGAGTGGGCAGCCTCAAACAGTTAAATTAAACAATTAAAATTAGTTTAAAGTGCAGGTAAGCAAAAATGCAATAACAAGCTTCTTGAAGTAGTACAGCAGTTAAAAAATCATTTTTTGGCGGGAATATGCAGTCGCTAATATAAAGGCAGTAAAGAACGCTTAAATCAGGTAGCAGTCAATCTTTTTCATCACTCTGCTGCTAGCTACTCTCTGCAGGACCCCGAAGAGCTTTGCTGAATTGGAAACAAAAGCAAAAACTGCGCTAAAGTGGGTTGTAAAGCAGGAGACTTGAAAGAGCTAGGAATTAGCCGACAATGGCTAATAAACAACTAGTTTCTTGGCTCAGACCACTCCTCCAGGGACAGATAGGCTGCTCAAAGCTCCCCACTCCCACTGGTAAACAGAGAAGCTTCCTCCTATCCAAGTAAGGATATGGGCAACACAGGAACTTATACTAAAGCTCAGAATTCAGCAAAACCTGAATTCAGGACTATTCTAGCTCAAAAAAGGCGGGAAACAAGGATATTATTTATTTTTCTTTTTTATGACAGTAACAGATAGCAGGAAAACACAGTAATTGTTTTGCACAGGCTAGCGCACTTGAGTGGGCAGCCTCAAACAGTTAAATTAAACAATTAAAATGACTTTAAAGTGCAGGTAAGCAAAAATGCAATAACAAGCTTCTTGAAGTAGTACAGCAGTTTAAAACTTGCTTTTCAGCAAGAATATGCAGTCACTAATATAAAGGCAGTAAAGAATACTTAAATCAGGTATCAGTCACTCTTTTTCATCACTCTGCTGCTAGCACCACTCAGCAGGATCACGAGGAGCTTTGCTGAGTCGGAAACAAGCACAAAAACCCTGGATCAAGCAGGTTTTAAAGCAGGGAACTTGAAAGAGCTAGGAATTAGCCCAAAATGGCCAATAAACAACTAGTTTCTGGGCTGAGACCACTCCTCCAGGGACAGATAGGCTTCTCAAAGCTCCGCACTCTCACTGGTGAACAGAGAAGCTTCATTCTATTGAAGTAAGGATATGGGCAACACAGGAACTTGTACTTAAGCCCAGAATTCAGCAAAACCTGAATTCAGGACTATTCTAGCTCAGAAAAGGCGGGAAACAAGGATATATATATATATTTTTTTTTAAGACAGTAACAAATAGCAGGAAAACACAGTAATTGCTTTGCACAGGCATGCGCACTTGAGTCGGCAGCCTCAAACAGTTAAATTAAACAATTAAAATGACTTTAAAGTGCAGGTAAGCAAAAATGCAATAACAAGCTTATTGAAGTAGTACAGCAGTTAAAAACTCGCTTTTTGGTGAGAATATGCAGTCGTTAATACTAAGGTCAGTAAAGAATACTTAAATCAGGTAGCAGTCACTCTTTTTCATCACTCTGCTGCTAGAACCAGTCTGCAGGACCACGAGGAGCTTTGCTGAGTTGGGAACAAGTGCAAAAACCACGCTAAAGCGGGTTTTAAAGCATAGGACTTGAAAGAGCTAGGAATTAGCCCAAAACGGCCAATAAACAACTAGTTTCTGGGATGAGACCATTCCCCCAGGGACAGATAGGCTGCTCAAAGCTCCCCACTTTCACTGGTGAACAGTGAAGCTTCCTCCTATCCAAGTAAGTATACGAGCAACACAGGAACTTGTACTAAAGCCCAGAATTCAGAAAAACCTGAATTCAGGACTATTCTAGCTCAGAAAAGGCGGGAAACAAGGATTTATTTTTTTTTCTTTTTTAAGACAGTAACAGATTGCAGGAAAGCACAGTAAATGCTATGTAGAGGGTAGCGCACTTGTGTGGGCAGCCTCAAACAGTTAAATTAAACAATTAAAATGACTTTAAAGTGCAGGTAAGCAAAAATGCAATAACAAGCTTCTTGAAGTAGTACAGCAGTAAAAAACTCACTTTTCGGCAAGAGAATGCAGTCACTAATATAAAGGCAGTAAAGAATACTTAAATCAGTTTAGCAGTCACTCTTTTTCATCACTCTGCTGCTAGCACCCCTGTGCAGGAACACGAGGAGCTTTGCTGAGTCAGAAACAAGCACAAAAAACGTGCTAAAGCAGGTTTTAAAGCAGGGAACTTAAAAGAGCTATGAATTAGCCCAAAATGGCCAATAAACAACTAGTTTCTGGGCTGAGACCACTCCTCCAGGGACAGATAGGCTGCTCAAAGCTCCCCACTCTCACTGGTGAAGAGAAAAGCTTCCTCCTATCCAAGTAAGGATATGGGCAACACAGTAACTTGCACTAAAGCCCAGAATTCAGCAAAACCTAAATTCAGGACTATTCTAGCTCAGAAAATGAGGGAAACAAGGATATCATTTTTCTTGTATTTTTTTCTTTTTTAAGACAGTAACAGATAGCAGTAAAACACAGTAAATGCTTTGCACAGGCTAGCACACTTGAGTGTGTAGCCTCAAACAGTTAAATTAAACAATTAAAATGACTTTAAAGTGCAGGTAAGCAAAAATGCAATAACAAGCTTGTTGAAGTAGTAGAGCAGTTAAAAACTCGCTTTTCAGCAAGAATATGCAGTCGCAAATATAAAGGCAGTAAAGAATACTTAAATCAGGTAGCAGTCACTCTTTTTCATCACTCTGCTGCTAGCACCACTCTGCAGGACTACGAGGAGCTTTGCTGAGTCAGAAACAAGTGCAAAAACCCCTCTAAAGTGGGTTTTAAAGCAGGGGATTTGAAAGAGCTAGGAATGAGCCCAAAACGGCCAATAAACAACTAGTTTCTGGGCTGAGACCACTTCTCCAGGGACAGATAAGCTGCTCAAAGCTCCCCACTCTCACTGGTGAACAGAGAAGCTTCCTCCTATCGAAGTAATGGTATGGGCAACACAGGAACTTGATCTAAAGCCCAGAATTTGGCAAAACCTGAATTCAGGACAATTCTAGCTCATAAAAGGCTGGAAACAAGGATATAATTTTTCTTGTTTTTTTTTTTCTTTTTTAAGACAGTAACAGATAGCAGGAAAACACAGTAAATGCTTTGCACACGCTAGCGCACTTGAGTGGGCAACCTCAAACAGTTAAATTAAACAATTAAAACAACTTTAAAGTGCAGGTAAGCAAAAATACAATAACAAGCTTATTGAAGTAGTACAGCAGTTAAAAACTCACTTTTCGGCGAGAATATGCAGTCGCTAATATAAAGGCAGTAAAGAATACGTAAATCAGGAAGAAGTCACTCATTTTCATCGCTCTGCTGCTAACACCGCTCTGCAGGACCACGAGGAGCTTTGCTGAGTCGGAAAAAAGTGCAAAAACATGCTAAAGTGGGTTTTAAAGAAGGGGACTTGAAAGAGCTAGGAATTAGCCCAAAATGGCTATTAAGCAACTAGTTTCTGGGCTGAGACCACTCCTCCAGGGACAGATAGGCTGCTCAAAGCTCTCCACTTTCACTGGTGAACTGAGAAGCTTCCTCCTATGCAAGTAAGGATATGGGCAACACAGCAACTTGTACTAAAGCCCAGAATTCAGCAAAACCTGAATTCAGGACTATTCTAGCTCAAAAAAGGCGGGAAACAAGGATATTATTTATTTTTCTTTTTTATGACAGTAACAGATAGCAGGAAAACACAGTAATTGTTTTGCACAGGCTAGCGCACTTGAGTGGGCAGCCTCAAACAGTTAAATTAAACAATTAAAATGACTTTAAAGTGCAGGTAAGCAAAAATGCAATAACAAGCTTCTTGAAGTAGTACAGCAGTTTAAACTTGCTTTTCAGCAAGAATATGCAGTCACTAATATAAAGGCAGTAAAGAATACTTAAATCAGGTATCAGTCACTCTTTTTCATCACTCTGCTGCTAGCGCCACTCAGCAGGATCACGATTAGCTTTGCTGAGTCGGAAACAAGCACAAAAACCCGGGATCAAGCAGGTTTTAAAGCAGGGAACTTGAAAGAGCTAGGAATTAGCCCAAAATGGCCAATAAACAACTAGTTTCTGGGCTGAGACCACTCCTCCAGGGACAGATAGGCTTCTCAAAGCTCCGCACTCTCACTGGTGAACAGAGAAGCTTCATTCTATCGAAGTAAGGATATGGGCAACACAGGAACTTGTACTTAAGCCCAGAATTCAGCAAAACCTGAATTCAGGACTATTCTAGCTCAGAAAAGGCAGAAAAACAAGGATATCATTTTTTTTTCTTTTTTAAGACAATAACAGATACCAGCAAAGCACAGTAAATGCCTTGCAGAGGGTAATGCACTTGTGTTGGCAGCCTTAAACAGTTAAATTAAACAATTAAAATGACTTTAAAGTGCAGGTAAGCAAAAATGCAATAACAAGCTTCTTGAAGTAGTACAGCAGTTAAAAACTCACTTTTCGGCAAGAATATGCAGTCACTAATATAAAGGCAGTAAAGAATACTTAAATCAGGTAGCAGTCACTCTTTTTCATCACTCTGCTGCTAGCACCACTCTGCAGGACCACGAGGAGCTTTGCTGAGTTGAAAACAAGTGCAAAAACCACGCTAAAGTGGGTTTTAAAGCAGGGGACTTGAAAGAGCTAGGAATTAGGCCAAAATGGCCAATAAACAACTAGTTTCTGGGATGAGACCACTTCCCCAGGGACAGATAGGCTGCTCAAAGCTCCCCACTCTCACTGGTGAACGGAGAAGCTTCATCCTATCCAAGTAAAGATATGGGCAACACAGGAACTTGTACTAAAGCCCAAAATTCAGCAAAACCTGAATTCAGGACTATTCTAGCTCAGAAAAGGCTGGAAACAAGGATATAATTTTTCTTGTTTTTTTTTTCTTTGTTAAGACAGTAACACATAGCAGAAAAACACAGTAAATGCTTTGCGCAGTCTAGTGAACTTCAGTGGGCAGCCTCAAACAGTTAAATTAAACAATTAAAATGAGTTTAAAGTGCAGGTAAGCAAAAATGCAATAACAAGCTTATAGAAGTAGTACAGCAGTTAAAAACTCACTTTTCGGTGAGAATATGCAGTGGCTAATATAAAGGCAGTAAAGAATGCTTAAATCAGGTAGCAGTCAATCTTTTCATCACTCTGCTGCTAGCACCACACTGCAGGACCTCAAGGAGCATTGCTGAGTCGGAAAAAAGCACAAAACTGCACTAAAGTGTTTTTTTAAGCAGGGGACTTGAAAGAGCTAGGAATTCACCCAAAACAGCCATTAAACAACTAGTTTCTGGGCTGAGACCACTCCTCCAGGGACAGATAGGCTGCTCAAAGCTCCCCACTCTCACTGGTGAACAGAGAAGCTTCCTCCTATCCAAGTAAGGATATGGGCAACACAGGAACTTGATCTAAAGCCCAGAATTCAGCAAAACCTGAATTCAGGACTATTCTAGCTCAGAAAAGGCGGGAAACAAGGGTATAATTTTTTTTTTTTAAGACAGTAACAGATAGCAGGAAAACACAGTAAATGCTTTACACAGGCTAGCGCACATGAGTGGACAGCCCGAAACAGTTAAATTAAACAATTAAAATGACTTTAAAGTGCAGGTAAGCAAAAATGGAATAACAAGCTTCTTGAAGTAGTAAAGCAGTAAAAAACTCGCTTTTCGCTGATAATATGCAGTCGGTAATATAAAGGCAGTAAAAAATACTTAAATCAGGTAGCAGTCACTCTTTTTCATCACTCTGCTTCTAGCACCACTCTGCAGGACCACGAGGAGCTTTGCTGATTCAGAAACAAGTGCAAAAACCCCTTTAAAGTGGGTTTTAAAGCAGGGGACTTGAAAGAGCTAGGAATGAGCCCAAAACGGCCAATAAACAACTAGTTTCTGGGCTGAGACTACTTCTCCAGTGACAGATAGGCTGCTCAAAGCTCCCCACTCTCACTGGTGAACAGAGAAACTTCCCCCTATCGAAGTAAGGACATGGGCAACACAGGAAGTTGTACTTAAGTCCAGAATTCAGCAAAACCTGAATTCAGGACTATTCTAGCTCAGAAAAGGCTGGAAACAAGGATATAATTTTTCACGTTTTTTTTTTTTTTTAAGATGGTAACAGAGAGGAGGAAAACACAATAAATGCTATGCACAGGGTAATGCACTTGAGTCGGCAGCCTCAAACAGTTAAATTAAACAATTAAAATTACTTTAAAGTGCAGGTAAGCAAAAATGCAATAACAAGCTGCTTGAAGTAGTGGAGCAGTTAAAAACTCGCTTTTCGGTGAGAATATGCAGTCACTAATATAAAGGCAGTAAAGAATACTTAAATCAGGTAGCAGTCACTCTTTTTCATCACTCTACTGCTAGCACCCCTCTGAAGGACCTCAAGGAGCATTGCTGAGTCGGAAACAAGCACAAAACTGCACTAAAGTGTTTTTTAAAGCAGGGAACTTGAAAGAGCTAGGAATTAGCCCAAAATGGCCAATAAACAACTACTTTCTGGGCTGAGACCACTCCTCCAGGGACAGATAGGCTGCTCAAAGCTCCCCACTCTCACTGGTGAACAGAGAAGCTTCCTCCTATCCAAGTAAGGATATGGGCAACACAGTAACTTGCACTAAAGACCAGAATTCAGCAAAACCTGAATTCAGGACTATTCCAGCTCAGAAAATGAGGGAAACAAGGATATAATTTTTCTTGTTTTTTTTTTCTTTTTTAAGACAGTATCAGATAGCAGGAAAACACAGTAAATGCTTTGCACAGGCTAGCACACTTGAGTAGGCAGCCTCAAACAGTTAAATTAAACAATTAAAATGACTTTAAAGTTCAGGTAAGCAAAAATGTAATAACAAGCTTGTTGAAGTAGTACAGCAGTTAAAAACTCGCTTTTCGGCGAGAATACGCAGTTGCTAATATAAAGGCAGTAAAGATTACTTAAGTCAGGTAGCAGTCACTCTTTTTCATCACTCTGCTGCTACCACCACTCTGCAGGACCACGAGGAGCTTTGCTGAGATGGAAATGAGCAGAAAAACCCCACTAAAGTGGGTTTTAAAGCAGGGGACTTGAAAGAGCTAGGAATGAGCCCAAAATGACCAATAAACAACTAGTTTCTGGGCTGAGACAACTTCTCCAGGGACAGATATGCTGCTCAAAGCTCCCCACACTCACTTGTGAACAGAGAAACTTCCTGCTATCCAAGTAAGGATATGGGCAATAGAGGAGCTTGTACTAAAGTCCAGAATTCAGCAAAACCTGAATTCAGGACTATTCTAGGTCAGAAAAGGTGAGAAACAAGGATATAATTGTTTGTTATTTTTTAAGACAGTAACAGATAGCAGGAAAATACAATAAATGCTATGCACAGGGTAACACACTTGAGTGGGCAGCCTCAAACAGTTAAATTAAACAATTAAAATGACTTTAAAGTGCAGTTAAGCAAAAATGCAATAACAAGCTTCTTGAAGTAGTAGAGCAATTAAAAACTCGCTTTTCAGTGGGAATATGCAGTCGTTAATACTAAGGTCAGTAAAGAATACTTAAATCGGGTAGCAGTCACTCTTTTTCATCACTCTGCTGCTAGCACCACTCTACAGGACCATGAGGAGCTTTGCTGAGTTGGAAACAAGTGCAAAAACTATGCTAAAGTGGGTTTTAAAACAGGGGACTTGAAAGAGCTGGGAATTAGCCCAAAATGGCCAATAAACAACTAGTTTCTGGGATGAGACCACTCCCACAGGGACAGATAGGCTGCTCAAAGCTCCCCACTCTCACTGGTGAATGGAGAAGCTTCCTCCTATTCAAGTAAGGATATGGGCAACAAAGGAACTTGTACTAAAGCCCAGAATTCAGTAAAACCTGAATTCAGGACTATTCTAGCTCAGAAAAGGCTGGAAACAAGGATATAACTTTTCTTGTTTTTTTTTTTTTTTTTTTTTTTTAAGATGGTAACAGATTGCAGGAAAACACAATAAATGCTATGCACAGGCTAGCACACTTGAGTCGGCAGCCTCAAACAGTTAAATTAAACAATTAAAATGACTTTAAAGTGCAGGTAAGCAAAAATGCAATAACAAGCTTATAGAAGTAGTACAGCAGTTAAAAACTCACTTTTCGGTGAGAATATGCAGTGGCTAATATAAAGGCAGTAAAGAATGCTTAAATCAGGTAGCAGTCAATCTTTTCATCACTCTGCTGCTAGCACCACACTGCAGGACCACAAGGAGCTTTGCTGAGTCGGAAAAAAGCACAAAACTGCACTAAAGTGTTTTTTAAAGCAGGGGACTTGAAAGAGCTAGGAATTCACCCAAAACAGCCATTAAACAACTAGTTTCTGGGCTGAGACCACTCCTCCAGGGACAGATAGGCTGCTCAAAGCTCCCCACTCTCACTGGTGAATGGAGAAGCTTCCTCCTATTCAAGTAAGGATATGGGCAACAAAGGAACTTGTACTAAAGCCCAGAATTCAGTAAAACCTGAATTCAGGACTATTCTAGCTCAGAAAAGGCTGGAAACAAGGATATAACTTTTCTTGTTTTTTTTTTTTTTTTTTTTTTAAGATGGTAACAGATTGCAGGAAAACACAATAAATGCTATGCACAGGGTAATGAACTTGAGTCGGCAGCCTCAAACAGTTAAATTAAACAATTAAAATGACTTTAAAGTGCAGGTAAGCAAAAATGCAATAACAAGCTTATAGAAGTAGTACAGCAGTTAAAAACTCACTTTTCGGTGAGAATATGCAGTGGCTAATATAAAGGCAGTAAAGAATGCTTAAATCAGGTAGCAGTCAATCTTTTCATCACTCTGCTGCTAGCACCACACTGCAGGACCACAAGGAGCTTTGCTGAGTCGGAAAAAAGCACAAAACTGCACTAAAGTGTTTTTTAAAGCAGGGGACTTGAAAGAGCTAGGAATTCACCCAAAACAGCCATTAAACAACTAGTTTCTGGGCTGAGACCACTCCTCCAGGGACAGATAGGCTGCTCAAAGCTCCCCACTCTCACTGGTGAACAGAGAAGCTTCCTCCTATCCAAGTAAGGATATGGGCAACACAGGAACTTGATCTAAAGCCCAGAATTCAGCAAAACCTGAATTCAGGACTATTCTAGCTCAGAAAAGGCGGGAAACAAGGGTATATATATATATTTTTTTAAAACAGTAACAGATAGCAGGAAAACACAGTAAATGCTTTACACAGGCTAGCACACATCAGTGGGCAGCCTGAAACAGTTAAATTAAACAATTAAAATGACTTTAAAGTGCAAGTAAGCAAAAATGGAATAACAAGCTTCTTGAAGTAGTACAGCAGTTAAAAACTCGCTTTTCGGCAAGAATATGAAGTCACTAATATAAAGGCAGTAAAGAATACTTAAATCAGGTAGCAGTCACTCTTTTTCATCACTCTGCTTCTAGCACCACTCTGCAGGACCACGATGAGCTTTGCTGAGTCGGAAACAAGTGCAAAAACCCCTTTAAAGTGGGTTTTAAAGCAGGGGACTTGAAAGAGCTAGGAATGAGCCCAAAACGGCCAATAAACAACTAGTTTCTGGGCTGAGACTACTTCTCCAGGGACAGATAGGCTGCTCAAAGCTCCCCACTCTCACTGGTGAACAGAGAAACTTCCCCCTATCGAAGTAAGGACATGGGCAACACAGGAAGTTGTACTTAAGCCCAGAATTCAGCAAAACCTGAATTCAGGACTATTCTAGCTCAGAAAAGGCTGGAAACAAGGATATATTTTTCACGTTTTTTTTTTTTTTTTTTTTTTTTTTTTTTTAAGACGGTAACAGATAGCAGGAAAACACAATAAATGCTATGCACAGGGTAATGCACTTGAGTCGGCAGCCTCAAACAGTTAAATTAAACAATTAAAATTACTTTAAAGTGCAGGTAAGCAAAAATGCAATAACAAGCTGCTTGAAGTAGTGGAGCAGTTAAAAACTCGCTTTTCGGCAAGAGAATGCAGTCACTAATATAAAGGCAGTAAAGAATACTTAAATCAGGTAGCAGTCACTCTTTTTCATCACTCTACTGCTAGCACCCCTCTGAAGGAATACGAGGAGCTTTGCTGAGTCGGAAACAAGCACAAAAGCCGTGCTAAAGCAGGTTTTAAAGCAGGGAACTTGAAAGAGCTAGGAATTAGCCCAAAATGGCCAATAAACAACTACTTTCTGGGCTGAGACCACTCCTCCAGGGAAAGATAGGCTGCTCAAAGCTCCCCACTCTCACTGGTGAACAGAGAAGCTTCCTCCTATCCAAGTAAGGATATGGGCAACACAGTAACTTGCACTAAAGACCAGAATTCAGTAAAACCTGAATTCAGAACTATTCTAGCTCAGAAAATGAGGGAAACAAGGATATAATTTTTCTTGTTTTTTTTTTCTTTTTTAAGACAGTTTCAGATAGCAGGAAAACACAGTAAATGCTTTGCACATGCTAGCACACTTGAGTAGGCAGCCTCAAACAGTTAAATTAAACAATTAAAATGACTTTAAAGTGCAGGTAAGCAAAAATGTAATAACAAGCTTATTGAAGTAGTACAGCAGTTAAAAACTCGCTTTTCGGCGAGAATACGCAGTTGCTATTATAAAGGCAGTAAAGAATACTTAAGTCAGGTAGCAGCCACTCTTTTTCATCACTCTGCTGCTACCAACACTCTGCAGAACCACGAGGAGCTTTGCTGATTTGGAAACGAGCAGAAAAACCCCACTAAAGTGGGTTTTAAATCAGGGGACTTGAAAGAGCTAGGAATGAGCCCAAAATGGCCAATAAACAACTAGTTTCTGGGCTGAGACAACTTCTCCAGGGTCAGATATGCTGCTCAAAGCTCCCCACACTCACTTGTGAACAGAGAAGCTTCCTGCTATCCAAGTAAGGATATGGGCAATAGAAAAACTTGTACTAAAGTCCAGAATTCAGCAAAACCTGAATTCTGGACTATTCTAGGTCAGAAAAGGTGAGAAACAAGGATATAATTGTTTTTTTTTAAGACAGTAACAGATAAAAGGAAAACACAATAAATGCTATGCACAGGGTAACACACTTGAGTGGGCAGCCTCAAACAGTTAAATTAAACAATTAAAATGACTTTAAAGTGCAGTCAAGCAAAAATGCAATAACAAGCTTCTTGAAGTAGTAGAGCAATTAAAAACTTGCTTTTCAGTGAGAATATGCAGTCACTAATATAAAGGCAGTAAAGAATACGTAAATCAGCAAGCAGTCACTCGTTATCATCGCTCTGCTGCTAGCACCACTCTGCAGGACCACGAGGAGCTTTGCTGAGTTGGAAAAAAGTGCAAAAACGTGCTAAAGTGGGTTTTAAAGCAGAGGACTTGAAAGAGCTAGGAAATATCCCAAAATGGCTATTAAGCAACTAGTTTCTGGGCTGAGACCACTCCTCCAGGGACAGATAGGCTGCTCAAAGCTCCTCACACACACTGGTGAACTGAGAAGCTTCCTCCTATGCAAGTAAGGATATGGGCAACACAGCAACTTGTACTAAAGCCCAGAATTCAGCAAAACCTGAATTCAGGACTATTCTAGCTCAGAAAAGGTGGGAAACAAGGATATTATTATTTTTTCTTTTTTAAGACAGTAACAGATAGCAGGAAAACACAGCAATTGCTTTGCACAGGCTAGCGCACTTGAGTCGGCAGCCTCACAGTTAAATTAAACAATTAAAATGACTTTAAAGTGCAGGTAAGCAAAAATGCAATAACAAGTTTATTGAAGTAGTACAGCAGTTAAAAACAAGCTTTTTGGTGAGAATATGCATTCGTTAATACTAAGGTCAGTAAAGAATACTTAAATCGGGTAGCAGTCAGTCTTTTTCATCACTCTGCTGCTAGCACCACTCTGCAGGACCACGAGGAGCTTTGCTGAGTTGGAAACAAGTGCAAAAACTATGCTAAAGCGGGTTTTAAAGCAGGGGACTTGAAAGAGCTAGGAATTAGCCCAAAACGGCCAATAAACAACTAGTTTCTGGGATGAGACCACTCCCCCAGGGACAGATAGGCTGCTCAAAGCTCCCCACTCTCACTGGTGAATGGAGAAGCTTCCTCCTATCCAAGTAAGGATATGGGCAACAAAGGAACTTGTACTAAAGCCCAGAATTCAACAAAACCTGAATTCAGGACTATTCTAGCTCAGAAAAGGCTGGAAACAAGGATATAATTTTTCTTGTTTTTTTTTTCTTTTTTAAGACAGTAACACATAGCAGAAAAACACAGTAAATGCTTTGCACAGTCTAACGAACTTCAGTGGGCAGCCTCAAACAGTTAAATTAAACAATTAAAATGACTTTAAAGTGCAGGTAAGCAAAAATGCAATAACAAGCTTATAGAAGTAGTACAGCAGTTAAAAACTCACTTTTCCGTGAGAATATGCAGTGGCTGATATAAAGGCAGTAAAGAATGCTTAAATCAGGTAGCAGTCACTCTTTTCATCACTCTGCTGCTAGCACCACTCTGCAGGACCACACGGAGCTTTGCTGAGTCGGAAAAAAGTACAAAACTGCACTAAAGTGGTTTTTAAAGCAGGGGACTTGAAAGAGCTAGGAATGAGCCCAAAACGGCCAAAAACAACTAGTTTCTGGGCTGAGACTACTTCTGCATGGACAGATAGGCTGCTCAAAGCTCCCCACTCTCACTGGTGAACAGAGAAACTTCCTCCTATCAAAGTAAGGTCATGGACAACACAGGAACTTGTACTTAAGCCCAGAATTCAGCAAAACCTGAATTCAGGACTATTCTTGCTCAGAAAAGGCGGGAAACAAGGGTATATATATTTTGTCTTTTTTATGACAGTAACAGATAGCAGGAAAACACAGTAAATGCTTTACACAGGCTAGCGCATTTCAGTCGGCAGCCTCAAACAGTTAAATTAAACAATTAAAATGACTTTAAAGTGCAGGTAAGCAAAAATGGAATAACAAGCTTCTTGAAGTAGTACAGCAGTTAAAAACTCGCTTTTCGGCAAGAATATGAAGTCACTAATATAAAGGCAGTAAAGAATACTTAAATCAGGTAGCAGTCACTCTTTTTCATCACTCTGCTGCTAGCACCACTCTGCAGGAACACGAGTAGCTTTGCTGAGACGGAAACAAGCACAAAAACCGTGCTAAAGCAGGTTTTAAAGCAGGGAACTTGAAAGAGCTAGGAATTAGCCCAAAATGGCCAATAAACAACTAGTTTCTGGGCTGAGACCACTCCTCCAGGGACAGATAGGCTGCTCAAAGCTCCTCACTCTCACTGGTGAACAGAGAAGCTTCCTTCTATCGAAGTAAGGATATGGGCAACACAGTAACTTGCACTAAAGCCCAGAATTCAGCAAAACCTGAATTCAGGACTATTCTAGCTCAGAAAATGAGGGAAAAAAGGATATCATTTTTTTTTTTTTTTTCTTTTTTAAGACAGTAACAGATAGCAGGAAAACACAGTAAATGCTTTGCACAGGCTAGCGCACTTGAGTGGGTAGCCTCAAACAGTTAAATTAAACAATTAAAATGACTTTAAAGTGCAGGTAAGCAAAAATGCAATAACAAGCTTATAGAAGTAGTACAGCAGTTAAAAACTCACTTTTTGGTGAGAATATGCAGTGGCTAATATAAAGGCAGTAAAGAATACTTAAATCAGGTAGCAGTCACTCTTTTCATCACTCTGCTGCTACCAACACTCTGCAGAACCACAAGGAGCTTTGCTGAGTCGGAAAAAAGTACAAAACTGCACTAAAGTGGTTTTTAAAGGAGGGGACTTGAAAGAGTTAGGAATTAGCCCAAAACAGCCATTAAACAACTAGTTTCTGGGCTGAGACCACTCCTCCAGGGACAGATAGGCTACTCAAAGCTCCCCACTCTCATTGGTGAACAGAGAAGCTTCCTCCTATCCAAGTAAGGATATGGGCAACACAGGAACTTGATCTAAAGCCCAGAATTCAGCAAAACCTGAATTCAGCACTATTCTAGCTCAGAAAAGGCGGGAAACAAGGGTATATATATTTTTTTCTTTTTTAAGACAGTAACAGATAGCAGGAAAACACAGCAAATGCTTTACACAGGCTAGCGCACTTGAGTCGGCAGCCTCAAACAGTTAAATTAAACAATTAAAATAATTTTAAAGTGCAGGTAAGCAAAAATGCAATAACAAGCTTATTGAAGTAGTACAGCACTTAAAAACTCGCTATTCGGTGAGAAAATGCAGTCACTAATATAAATGCAGTAAAGAATACTTAAATCAGGTAGCAGTCACTCTTTTTCATCACTCTGCTTCTAGCACCACTCTGCAGGACCACGAGGAGCTTTGCTGAGTTGGAAACAAGCGCAAAACCCCCTTTAAACTGGGTTTTAAAGCAGGGGACTTGAAAGAGCTAGGAATGAGCCCAAAACGGCCAAAAAACAACTAGTTTCTGGGCTGAGACTACTTCTCCAGGGACAGATAGGCTGCTCAAAGCTCCCCACTCTCACTGGTGAACAGAGAAACTTCCTCCTATCGAAGTAAGGTCATGGGCAACACAGGAACTTGTACTTAAGCCCAGAATTCAGCAAAACCTAAATTCAGGACTATTCTATCTCAGAAAAGGCTGGAAACAAGGATATAATTTTTCTTGTTTTTTTTTTTTTTTTAAGATGGTAACAGATAGCAGGAAAACACAATAAATGCTATGCACAGGTTAATAAACTTGAGTCGGCAGCCTCAAACAGTTAAATTAAACAATTAAAATGACTTTAAAGTGCAGGTAAGCAAAAATGCAATAACAAGCTTCTTGAAGTAGTGGAGCAGTTAAAAACTCGCTTTTCGGCAAGAGAATGCAGTCAGTAATATAAAGGCAGTAAAGAATACTTAAATCAGGTAGCAGTCACTCTTTTTCATCACTCTGCTGCTAGCACCCCTTTGCAGGAATACGAGGAGCTTTGCTGAGTCGGAAACAAGCACAAAAACCGCTCTAAAGCAGGTTTTAAAGCAGGGAACTTGAAAGAGCTACGAATTAGCCCAAAATGGCCAATAAACAACTAGTTTCTGGGCTGAGACCACTCCTCCAGGGACAGATAGGCTGCTCAAAGCTCCCCACTCTCACTGATGAACAGATAAACTTCCTCCTATCCAAGTAAGGATATGAGCAACACAGTAACTTGCACTAAAGTCCAGAAATCAGCAAAACCTGAATTCAGGACTATTCTAGCTCAGAAAATGAGGGAATCAAGGATATACATTTTCTTGTTTCTTTTTCTTTTTTAAGACAGTAACAGATAGCAGGAAAACACAGTAAATGCTTTGCACAGGCTAGCGCACTTGATGTATTATTACAAGATAAAAAAACATACATCAAAGTCAATCTTGAAACAGTCTCAAATAAATTTAAAAGAATGGATTCAATCCTGTTCGATATGTTTTGTCAGGGAGAAATAGGTAGAACGGACTATGAATTTTTGTACAATAAACATCCTAAGTTAGCCGTATTTTTTGGTATTCCAAAAATACAGAATAATGACATCAAACCACCTTTCAGACCTATCATTTCGGCAAAACATTCTAAGAAAGAAAACATTTCCATTTGGTTGGATAATATTTTGAACCCCATAGTCCAGAAGTCCAAATTTTATATTAAGGACTCATGGAATTTGTTAGAAATATTAAGAGACATAAGATTCACTGATGACAATATGTTTTTTGCCACCTTAGATGCAAAAAATTTATACACTAGTATTGATCAGGACATGGGTATTGAATTTATGAGAGAATACTTAACAAAACACACAGATTTTACGGCTACTAAAACAAATTCCCTATGTACCCTAATGGAACTAATTCTGGTTAACAACTTCTTCAAGTTCAACAATAATATATACAAACAAGAGTCAGGGGTAGCTACGGGGTCAAGAGTGGCCCCATCTTTTGCAAATATTGTAATGGCCAACTGGGAGACTACCATTTTGACAACGAATCCGGTCTTTGGAAAGGTCATTAAGTATTGTAGATATATAGATGATCTGTTATTCCTATGAATGGACAACAAGAAGAATTTGTAGAGTTAGTTCAAGATCTAAATCAGAGTACGAATTTTTTATTTTTCAAAATAGGAGAATTTGGTAAGAGAATTTCCTTTTTAGATTTGACTCTCACTATCGACGATGTTTCTAAGACCTTTAGTAGCAAGATTTATAGAAAACCATACTTTGCTAACAGTTACCTACACAAAGACAGTTTACACCCCACCCATATGAAAAGAGGGGTCATTAAAGGTCAAATTATACGGTTGAGTAGACTAACTTCAGAAGAAGACACTTTCCAAAAGGAATTGTCACTTTTAAGATCTCTGTTTATGAACAGAGGTTACTCCAAAAGGTTCATAGAAAAAATTGAGAGTGAAGTAGTACCTTTAAGAAAGGGAGTGGCTAAACCTATATTGTTTTCAGATGAGGTGGCCTTAGGTGCACCCAAAGTATGCACGTTAGATACTTCTAAAGGCAAACAGGAGAAATCATTTTTAACAGCTTTCCCACTACCAATAGTAAATGAAGTTTGGATTATAAAATCAATAATAGAAAATAATTGGAAAGTAGTCTTGGGTAATAAGGATTTAGTGTCCATTATAGGTCCAAAACCTAAATTTACATACAAGAAAGTTTTAGATTTAAAATTTCTATTAGAATCAGAAAAGAGTGCTGGTGACAACAGTAGAAATTTAGTTAGGAGTTGCACCAACAAGAAAGGAACTTTTAGTTGCACCAATTGCAAACAATGTAGGTACATGAGTAACTCTTCCTGTGTAGTAGTAGAGCATTTAAATCACACTTTTTGGGCAAGAAACTATTACAATTGCAATAGTGAATTGGTGATTTATCTTGCAACTTGCGTCACATGTAAGAACTACTACATAGGTAAGACCAAGAGAATTTTCAAACATAGAGTATATGAGCATGGCCTTGCCATTCAAAAGAAAGACAAAAATAATGCTTTGGCTAGGCATGCCATTACATGTAAGGATTTTAAGAAGTTTGAATTTTTTATTTTGGACGCTGTTCAAAAGGGATTGTACTTGGGGGACTTAAATAACATTCTTGAATGTAAAGAATCATTTTGGCAACTGGTGTTTGGTGCAGACCAAGCACCAGGATTAAATGAAGTTATTCATTTAAAATGTTTTTTATTATACAGATAATTTTGCACATATAATCAATATACATATAACACACATATACATATATACATTTTTAAGACATTTTATAGAGATTTTTTAACATTAAACAACAGACGACATCAAGTGCTTTATTATTTGCAATAACAATTTTTTATGACTAGTAAATTAAGTAATGATTTACATGACTTACACATTTTTTAAAAAAGACTTTAATTGTATAACAGTGAAATCATTTCCTGTAACATTTTGTATTTAAGTCACTACTTGTGTAATTTCCTATGTTTCTGAAGAAGTTCACGTAAAATAAAAGGTGGATGAAAGCGCTAAAAACATTTTGGAGAGTGGAGTTCGTTTGTAGTTAAACTAGATCATCATTTTGGTTTGGTGTTGTTTGTTTTCAAGGATATAATTTTTCTTGTTTTTTTTTTCTTTTTTAAGACTGTAACAGATAGCAGGAAAACACAGTAAATGCTTTGCACAGACTAGCACACTTGAATGGGGATCCTCAAACAGTTAAATTAAACAATTAAAATGACTTTAAAATGCAGGTAAGCAAAAATGCAATAACAGGCTTATTGAAGTAGTACAGCAGTTAAAACCTCACTTTTCGGTGAGAATACGCAGTCACTAATATAAAGGCAGTAAAGAATACTTAAATCAGGTAGCAGTCACTCTTTTTCATCACTCTGCTGCTATCATCACTCTGCAGGACCACGAGGAGCTTTGCTGAGTCGGAAACGAGCAGAAAAATCCCACTAAAGTGGGTTTTAAAGCAGGGGACTTGAAAGAGCTAGGAATGAGCCCAAAATGGCCAATAAACAACTAGTTTCTGGGCTGAGACCACTTCTCCAGGGACAGATAGGCTGCTCAAAGCTCCCCACTCTCACTTGTGAACAGAGGAGCTTCTTCCTATCCAAGTAAGGATATGGGCAATAGAGGAACTTGTACTAAAGCCAAGAATTCAGCAAAACCTGAATTCAGGACTATTCTAGGTCAGAAAAGGTGAGAAACAAGGATATAATTGTTTTTTTTTTTTAAGACAGTAACAGATAGCAGGAAAACACAATAAATGCTATGCACAGGGTAACGCACTTGAGTGGGCAGCCTCAAACAGTTAAATTAAACAATTAAAATGACTTTAAAGTGCAAGTAAGCAAAAATGCAATAACAAACTTCTTGAAGTAGCAGAGCAATAAAAAACTCGCAGTCACTAATATAAAGGCAGTAAAGAATACATAAATCAGGTAGCAGTCACTCGTTTTCATCGCTCTGCTGCTAGCACCACACTGCAGGAACACGAGGAGCATTGCTGAGTCAGAAAAAATTGCAAAAAACATGCTAAAGTGGGTTTTAAAGCAGGGGACTTGAATGAGCTAGGAATTTGCCCAAAACAGCCATTAAACAACTAGCTTCTGGGCTGAGACCACACCTCCAGGGACAGATAGGCTGCTTAAAGCTCCCCACTCTCACTGGTGAACAGAGAAGCTTCCTCCTATCTAAGTAAGGATATGGGAAACATAGGAACATGTACTAAAGCCCAGAATTCAGCAAAACCTGAATTCAGGACTATTCTGGCTCAGAAAAGGCGGGAAACAAGGATATCATTTTTTGTTTCTTTTTTAAGACAGTAACAAATAGCAAGAAAACACAGTAAATGCTTTGCACAGGCTAGCACACTTGAGTTGGCAGCCTCAAACAGTTAAATTAAACAATTAAAATGACTTTAAAGGGCAGGTAAGCAAAAATACAATAACAAACATTTCTTGAAGTTGTACAGCAGATAAAAACTCGCTTATTAGCGAGAATATGCAGTCGCTAATATAAAGGCAGTAAAGAATACTTAAATCAGGTAGCAGTCACTCTTTTTCATCACTCTGCTGCTAGCACGACTCTGCAGGACAACGAGCTTTGCGGAGTCGGAAGAAAGGGCAAAAACCGCGCTAAAGCGGGTTTTAAAGTTGGGGACTTGAAAGAGCTAGGAATTAGCCCAAAACGGCCACTAAACAACTAGTTTCAGGGCTGAGACCACTCCTCCAGGGACAGATAGGCTGGTCAAATCTCCCCACTCTCACTGGTGAACACAGAAGCTTCCTCCTATCCAAGTAAGGATATGGGTAACACAGGAACTTGTACTAAAGCCCAGAATTCTGCAAAACCTGAATTCAGGACTATTCCAGCTCAGAATAGGCGGGAAACAAGGATATATTTTTTTTTCTTTTTTGAGACAGTAACAGATAGCAGGAAAACACAGTAAATGCTTTGCACAGGCTAGCGCACTTGAGTGGGCATCCTCAAACAGTTAAATTAAACAATTAAAATGACTTTAAATCGCAGGTAAGCAAAAATGCAATAACAAGCTTCTTAAAGTAGTACAGCATTTAAAAACTCACTTTTCGGCGAGAATATGCAGTTGCTAATATAACGGCAGTAAAGAATATATAAATCAGGTAGCAGTCTCTCTTTTTTGTCACTTTGCTGCTAGCACCACTCTGCAGGACCACGAGGTCCTTTGCTGAGTTGGAAACAAGCACAAAAACCATGCTAATGTGGGTTTTAAAGCAGGGGACTTGAAAAAGCTAGGAATTAGCCCAAAACGGCCAATAAACAACTAGTTTCTGGGCTGAGACCACTCCTCCAGGGTCAGATAGGCTGATCAAAGCTCCCCACTCTCACTGCTGAACAGAGAAGCTTCATCCTATCCAAGTAAGAATATGGGTAACACAGGAACTTGTACAAAAGTCCAGAATTCAGCAAAACCTGAATTCAGGACTATTCTCGCTCAGAAAAGGCGGAAAAAGAGGATATCATTTTTTTTCTTTTTTAAGACATTAACAAATAGCAGGAAAACACAGTAAATGCTTTGCACAGGCTAGCGCACTTGAGTGGGCAGCCTCAAACAGTTAATCAATTAAAATGACTTTAAAGTGCAGGTAAGCAAAAATGCAATAACAAGCTTCTTGAAGTAGTACAGCAGTTAAAAACTCGCTTTTCAGCAAGAATATGCAGTCGCTAATATAAAGGCAGTAAGAATACTTAAATCAGGTAGCAGTCACTCTTTTTCATCACTCTGCGGCTAGCACCACTCTGCAGGACCAGGCTGAGTTTAAACAAGCGCAAAATCTGTGATAAAGTGGGTTTTAAAGCAGGGGCTGGAAAGAGCTGGAATTAGCCAAAAACTGCCAATAAACAACTAGTTTCTGGGCTGAGACCACTCCTCCACGGACAGATAGGCTGCTCAAAGCTCCCCACTCTCACTGGTGAACAGAGAAGCTTCCTCCTATCCAAGTAAGGATTTGGGCAACACAGGAACTTGTACTAAAGCCCAGAATTCAGCATAACCTGAATTCAGGACTATTCTAGCTCAGAAAAGGTGGGAAACAAGGATATCATTTTTTTTTTATTTTAAGACAGTAACAGATAGCAGGAAAACACAGTAAATGCTTTGCACAGGCTAGCACACTTCAGTGGGCAGCCTCAAAAAGTTAAATTAAACAATTAAAATGACTTTAAAGTGCAGGTAAGCAAAAATGCAATAACAAGCTTCTTGAAGTAGTACAGCAGTTAAAAACTCACTTTTCGGCGAGAATATGCAGTCGCTAATATAAAGGCAGTAAAGAATACTTAAATCAGGTAGCAGTCACTTTTTTTCATCACTCTGCTGCTAGCACCACTCTGCAGGACCACGAGGAGCTTTGCTGAGTTGCTGAGTTGAAAACAAGCGCAAAAACCGTTCTAAAGCAGGTTTTAAAGCAGGGGACTTGAAAGAGCTAGGAATTAGCCCAAAATGGCCAATTGCTGGGCCAGGGCACAGGCGTCACATTTCTCATCACCCCCTCCCTAACTTAGCCTTTCTCCTACACAATCTTTTCTACTTCCCACCCAAATTACCCTCATATTTAAAATAATAAAACAACTAATAATGGTGGGGTCTATCCCTAAAGACATTTTGCCAGTCCTACCTCACCTCCACCATTACAACCCTGTTGATGTTTTCTTTCTGTGTTCCCATCTTTGTTATGTCTACTCTTTTTCAATGTTTCCTATCTGCCCTTTCCATTCTTTAAGGCAAACAACATGATGAATACAGAAGGGTACCAGTATATAAAGCATATTAAGCCCCCTTTATTATTCTAAAATATTAATGATAAAGTTTTGCTATTGCATAGCTATGTTCATCTTCAGTGTCATGTGTGTATTCATATGAAATGAGGAAACAAAACTGCACAATTCAAAAGAAATGCCCAGGTCACATCGTAAGGTGATTACAATAGAAACCTTTTATTCATTAAAAAACAACACTATTAAAGCACTTAAATAAACATAAAAAGCAGTTCTGGCTAGTGCTTTTGTCTCCGCATCAGAAACTTCTTCAGATGATTGGTTCACATCAGTCACTCCCTCAAATAGTCCAATCTGAATCATAGAGACCAGTCAGATTGCTGCCAAGTATCCAAAAATTCCCATAATCAGAAAAAACGCACCAACATTATGATAGGTTGAAATAGTCTCATTTAAAAATATTATTTGTCCATTATTAATGCATATTCATAACCATAAGGACCTATCACCAAAGAGCAACAGACATGCCATCAAGAAATTATCATATCCAGGAAGAGGCAATAACAGATTTTTTTAGAGACCTGGTCTGGATTGAACGAGTATTCTTCAGTTGCCTATCTATTGAAATCAAAAGGATTGGAAAGATATTGGGCTTGGATTTTTATTGTCCCTATATTATTTTTAATATAAGCCAGTGTACATGTATTAGTATAGTACTGTAATCATAGAGCTGCTTTGGAATTTGTGCTAGGTTCTGAGTCTACATTTATCTGAAGCCTACCAATTGGTATTCGTAGAAAGGAATTTTATGAACCAATCAAACTGTTAGTGCCTTTTCCTGGATATAATTTTCTGATGACATGTAAACCAATCAATTTTTATTTTTATCAGGCACAAACAAATCAAGTTTGAGATAGTCTCCTTTCATGCAGCACCTATGTTATTCATGAGGGTGGTCTTCCATTCTTTGGTGATAGATTGTATCCCCTAAGGACCTATCAAGAATGTTTGTCTCTGTTCAAACACAGTAGCTGTGGAAAGAAATGTTTTGCCTCTTGTGTATAGGTTTGTCTCCCACATTGTAAAAACTAATTTTGTCAATGTGTAAAGTCACACAAAAAATGTTTCAAGTTATAAAATGTATGCACCCAGTAGGTCTGCAAAGTTAAGTCACCTAACAGTTCCATCAGCAAACAACACTCAGACTAATGCCAAGTGTCAGATTAACATCCTTCCAATTTGAAAAACTGCATTGATCTCTGTTTGACACTGTTGCTCTCCCCTTAACATCACATAAACAAATATTGGCATAACTGTTCCGGTTTGCATATTACCAGCAAATGTGATGACACATTGGCAGGAAATCCATGTTAACAATTGCTATTTTTCCTGGTCGGACATTTCTGGTGGTAGAAGGGATGGAGCCAATTTTGTGCACAGAGGTGGGGTGTTGAGGAGTTGAGAATCTTCAATGGAATCCTTGCAAAGCACCACAACCAAAGGCACTTGCAAAGATACTATACTGGCTGCCAGTACAAGTCTGAGGCATGGAATAGTCTGGCCAAGGCTGTCTCCGGTGCAATTGGCATTCCGTGTACTGGGGGAAGTGTAGGCATCTTTTTAATGACCTGAAAACATGCAAGAGGGATACACTCAACCAGTGGCTGGATGAGTTCAGGAATGCTGACATTCCATAGTTGTGTAATTATACTGATAAAGAGAATTTTTAGTAGATAGAAAGCTGCATATAGGCAAGACTAGTATGCATGATACTCTTCTCTTGCTCTCTTCTCTTTATTCCATAGCCAGCCAGTAGAAGAAGCAAGAGGCATGTGTGCAGCATAACATAACTATTATTTTAGCTAAAGTATTGCTCTTCTATACAATATTGGCAAATTAAGCATGCATATCTTATTTGTTAAATTAAGCATGCATGCTTCAGTCTGCAGTACAAGCCTGCTGTAGAAGTCAAATTTAATACTGTAATCAGACGTTGTGAGTTCAGACACCACAAGTAACAAATACACCGTAAAATCCTTTAAAAATACTACACAATTTAATTTCAACAAAAGTGGCATAAATGCCCTGATTTGCTTATTCTGTATAATTAGATCAAGCATATGTGTAATATATGCTCATTGCCAGGATTACTTTGAGCAATCCTTACTTATAGTTTATAGTTGCTAAGAAGTATAATTAAATGTAAAAGAGGAGATACAATACTTTATTATTGTGATAATGCACTGTATGTCACATAAGATGGTACTGATTATATATCTTTTTTTTTCTGTTAACCCCTACCATTATCTTTCTTTTTTATTTTTCTATGCATCTTCAAAACATTTCCATGTCATCCATCTCTGACAGATATCAAAATGCTTTACAACACAGGGAGGGAGGTAGGATAACCCCTGTGGCTCAGCCTGCCCCTGCTCCAATGACTCCTGCACCGACATGCAGCAGATCTGGGACACAAGCTGGCAGCACTACCTCCACTACCACTGCACTACCTGGGTCATCCACATCAGTTAGAACTAACCCAGCAGCTGGTGCTGTGGTACCATACAGGAGTACTGGCAGAGGGGAGGATTTTATCAACTGCCAGGAGTTTCTAGGCTTGGTACTTAGGGTCATGCCCAGCATCACTGGCGCTCCCCTATGCTGGATAGAGATGATGCTCTCTTTTACTGTCCATGGGAGAAGATGTCAAGCACTCCAACAGCCAAAGGAGTAAGGGGACAGTGCAAACAGTCCTGTGGGTGAGGACTAGATTCTCACTGTTACCATGTTTGATGGCCACGGGCATTTGCTGTCCACTCTCTAACCTCAAGCATGCTGTCCCCAACCTGTTATATCCCTAACCATCCCTGTGTCTTGTCTTTTTGTCCTGTCCAGTAGGCTTTTTCATCTCCCCTACTTACCTGACCCGGAAATACCAAAGTCCCTTACCCAACATTACTGAATTTTAAAAAAAAATGGGAACCTTTCCCACAAAAAATTATCATTCCATACATAGCTCTATACTTAGCACATGTGTTTTGGCTATGTTATCACCTCTCTTTGGGTGTAATATTCTGTGTACATTTTCATTCTATACTTTTGAAGAAATAGCTAGCTATAGTTCTTTCCTACCACCCTCCTGCACATTCCTAAATTGCTTTCACTTAGTTCTTCTCCATGCTTGCTCCAGTTTCACAACTTTCCACATCTTTAATCTGGTCAGTGAAATAGAATTGCACACCACACACATAAGTAAAAAAAAAAAAACTCTGTGCATGGAGTTTGACATTGTGTACCAATACCAAGTGACAGTGAATGGCTCTTCCATGGTGCAGTTACCTCCACGCAATGCTGCTTAAACACGTTACTCTAGTAACACACAGAGAATGTGGAATAAATAATTATATCATTGTATTATATATACATATTTAAAACTATTAGATATACGTGGATTCAAACCCTGCATCATCTGGTCTCAGAAAATAAATCTGTCAATACATTTACACCTGCTGCTACAGAGTCACTGAGGTGGCAGGTGTGTTTCTCACTCTCAGTACTATCCATGATTTTATCAATGAAACAAAAGCTCATGTTTGTATGCCGCTTAACTCCGTGAAAATGGGGAAAGCAGTATAAAAGTGTATCTTGCATGCACAATTGATCGCGCAAACCAACCACTCAGTGGTGCACTACAGAAAGTGTACACTAGCATGTATTACTTATCTGTACTGTCCATTTAGTCTTCATCCCATGAAAGTACAAGTAAAACACTAACAAAATGAAGACACTTTTTAGGGAAAGAGCACATATTTACACTGTACCCATCTGTTACTTGCACCCATGCACTTGAAACTTGGTCTCTCAGTACTTGTTCATGAATATATCAAATATACTACATAAATAAATAAAAATGCTTTCTGTTGTACCATGGACATCTTTATACTGACAATACACATTCAGATTTTCCAGTACTTGTAGTAATATGGACAACTGTTTGCATTAGTTTGCCAAGCTGTCTTTTTAAGGTATATCTGCACTTTAAAAAAAAAACGCAGCAAGTGCTACAAATTGCACACCCATCAATCTGCTAACATGCAGATCTTTGATAATTAGATAGTTGTACATGGCTGGATATTCATTTTGGATAGGCCTCCGAACATCTTCTCTCAAACATCCAATAATGATGGTGTCATCCAGAATAAATTGTCCCCAGACTTGTAAAAGTAAGACTTGTGACATGGCACTTGTGTTAAGTACTGAGTTTCCTAGTCTGTGTACTTAGGGTTTCTAATCTCACTGCAGTCAACTGGTGTGTGTTTGTGTTGTCTAGGCAGAAGAGCATAACTGTGTATCCTGCAGTCATCACTACAATCACATGGAGTACCAATATTTTGACAGTTGTACATGCCTACGCATATATTTCATTCAGGTCTCAAATCTTCTCTTAAACAGCCAATGATGATGTCATCCACTATAAACTGATGTGAGGTTCGAACATCACTTCTGAATTGGTTATTGAACTGAATAATTTAGTTATGACTACTATGCTTGTTGATCTGATGAATGAACTTTCTGAAAGTGCTTATCTTTTATTTTTATTATTTTTATAATACATTATTATCATTTTATGGTCTCAACTGTCTGAGGCCTTGTGGGTTCTTTACTACTTTTCATTATAAATTGTCCTGCAGACTTGTAAAAATAAGAGTCGTGCTATGGTGCTTGCATTAAGTACTGAGTTCTCTACTCTGTGAACTTAGGTAGGGGTTCTAATCTCACTGCAGTCAACTGGTGTGTGCATGGGGGTGTTCACTTGGTCAATATTTGAGATACCATTTTACACCAGCATGCCAGACAGTGCTATTACCATCTCGTCACCAGACAGTGCTGATGTCATCACTTATAAAGTGCTGTCCAACACTCTCAACATCAGACTTGTGCTATGGCAATTGCACTAACCATTAAGGTCTTTAGTTGGTGTGCTTACATAGGTAGGTGTTCTGTTCTCACTGCAGTCAACTGGTGTGTGTGTGTGTGTGTGTGTGTGTGTGTGTGTGTGTGTGTGTGTTCACTTGGTTGACATTAGAGACAGCATTTTACACCAGCATGTGGGATACTGCTATTAACATCCTCATTTCACAAGACTCTGCTAATGTCATCGGCAGTATCTGTCTCTCAAGCATGTTCTGTTAATGTCACAAGTTAGGTTAAGATCTCTAGAGTGAGTGACTCTTATGCCATACATTTGCAGATGTGAAGCATTTCCATCAGGGAAGGGTCAGAGACTACCCTGTAAACCAGGCACAAATCACCTCTAGGGAACCTATATGATACAGAGTACAGAGAGAGGGCTTTCAGTCTAACCATGTGTGTCATGGCATGGTTTGGAAGCCTGGTATTGTATTCATGAGAAACTCCTGTGGTCTCCCCCACTGCTGCAGGTGTCTGGTGAGGTACATGCAAAAAGGAGCATTTTACTCTATTAGTTGTCTGATGAAGGTTGAGTACAGTTGTGTTATATTATCCTCAGACCTGGATGCAATGCCCTTACCTATGATGTAGATGACATAGAAGGCTTTCCTTTTCACTGTGGAAACTTGGTGGTCGAAGTTCAGATTGCTGTTTACTTGTGTTCCCAGGTCTCTCACCTCTGAGTTTGAGCTTGGGTGGGGGGAGTGTTGTCAATACTGTAATTATCAGGGAATTCCATTTTGACAATGTCATTAATAATGGCACTTTTCTGCAGTTAGTTTTAGACTATGGCTTTGGTAGCAATCATTTATCTGTGTTAGTCCCTCCTGTAATAAGGTAACATCATTGGGGGATTCAATGATTACACCCAATTTGTAATCATCAGCAAACATGGTAAGCCAAATGCTATTTACTTTAGCTTGGGCTTCCAAAAAATAGATTCTGAACAGTAAAACTGTGATTTTTGTCACACACGCTCTTATCCCACAGCCTATCAATATTATATTTCCTGGGTCTTCTATTATGATTCCTAACACATTTATGTCACCCATGTTCATTAATATAAATCAGAGAACAAATCCTTTCCCACAGACCAGAGCACTCCATCTGCCTCCTGTTAAATTAGTTTCTTTTGAGTTTTGCTTACAAATTTTACAGACAATGTTCAATTTCCTTGCTTTACAGAACTGCCGAGCTATAGTTCTTTTCTCTTACTTCCTAATGCCATTTACATTGAAGAAAAGAACAGAAAACCACATTTTCCTTTATTTGTAATTTTTCAGACTCCAGTTATCTTTTCTGTCTCTATATACCTAACCCCAATCCCAAGTGAAATACAATTTTTCAAGCCCTCCCTCTTAACTTATTCATCTTGTAATACTGCAAATAAATTTGATTTTATTATATGAATAGCTTCTTCATATTCTGTTCTATTTTCCTTCACATTTACCTCTAGGTTTGTATGTTCTGACTTGCCTAATGCACTCTCATCTTTTTCTTTTGAAGGTATAGCAACTTCAATCTCAACTATTTCTCCTTTCATTTCCACTTCACTGTCTTTATTTAGTATTTAATCATCTCTAATATTTTCTTCACTGTAATTGTACTATCAATGGCACTCTTTTCCACATTTATATCATGCTTCTTTACAGTTTTCAGCAAGATGCCTGTGCTGCACACACTGATAACAATGTCTTTTATAGCACTCATTCATTAGTTTACTATCTGCTCCACAAAAGTAGCACCTTTTAAGTTACCCTATTTATTTTGCTGTTCTCTTACTCTACAAATATTAAAAAAAGTGAAATGCTTAATCTTGCATTCATCTTTTACTGATAAAGTGACACACATCTCTCAAATGCCAGTCTACAATTTTCACTCAACATACTGTTTTAAACTATTAATAGTTTTACACATATCAGCAAAAAGTCCTTAATGTTCTGTTTTAAAACAGTATCAGCTATGGATTCAAAGTCACAAGTACATTATGTCTATAATTGCTGCACATTTTAAACTTACTTATTACATGGATAAGACAAACATCTCAATTGTTCCTATTTTCAGGACAGATTTACCCAAGCACAAGGTATTCTTATTTTTGTCATATGTCTGTATTATCAGGCTTGATTTATTCCTTCAAACTAATTTCTGAATCTCTGTCATGGGATTTTTGAAGCTGTCTAGAATGCCTAAAACCACACTACATGACAAATGTACTAGTGGCAACAATAATTTAAATAAAGAGATCCACATCTTAAATCTCCCTTTTTCTAAAGCAAAAACAAATTATCTTGTCTTGCAGAGATTTGCAATAAAGTTCATTAAAGTCGTCAGATTTTACACTCTCTGTTTGATAATGTGCTAATATTTTCCCATCATTTTGTCATTTTCTTTTTAAATATAGTATAATAATTATAACCAGCAGCCCAAGAGGTAAATCTTCCGTTACTAGAAAATAACTGGCACAAATAAAATATGTACAAAAGCAATGGAACGAACCAGGCAGAATCCAGGCAAGAGGCAGAAGCACAAAAGTCAGTGTCGCTGTATAAGCACAAAAGTCAGTAATGTTGTATAAAAGCACAACAGTCAATAATGCTGTATGAAATCATTAATTATTTATCATGGCAAGGAATCCAAGAACCACGCAAGAAGTCTTCAAATAATAAAAGCAATCCACAGGTTTAATAAAAACTGGTAAGCGCTTTCACTGTAGAGCTTCTTCAGACCAAGTACAAACTAAAGGAATCACATTATACATACACATATTATCAAAACTTCATCCAATCAAAGGCTGTTCAAGGTAATTAAAAAATTAGCAAGTAGCAGACACATAATTGAATCATTCATCTGAAACGAATGAATGCTCATTCATTCAAATTGCAAAGCAAGCAAAATAAGTAATACTAAAACACATGCTAAAATAGCTGCACTAAAATCTGTCTAATAAACAAAAATATATATATATAGTAAATGAATGGTTACATAATGCTATGCTCTTAAATGAACTATACTAAACAAGAATGTATAAATATATGAATATATATACAAAAATAAATATATGTAAATATACATACAAATATCATACAGTCCTAAAAATCATTTATGTAACCTTCTTTTCTTTAATAAAGGTTTAATAGAGGCCCTTTCATTAAGGCCTTTTCCTCTGTCAGCACGAAGTATAACAATCCAACAGGTTTCTCTATGCTCAGTTTGTGTCAGAATATCACCTTCTCTAATACTAGGATGAATAATTTCAATGACTCTGAAATTAAAGGTGTGAGTGTTATCCTGTTCTAACACATGCTTCGAGAGTGCATTATGTAAAGAGATTTTTCTAATATGATATATATGCTCCCTCATTCTGTCACGGAACACCCTGTTGGTTTTGCCAGCATAAAAAGAACTACAGGCTGTGCACTCTGCTAAGTAAACAACATAGGGGGTCATGCAGTTCACTTCTACTTTAAAAAATAACTCTTTTCGAAGATCTGGATGATAGAAAACATTAGATGTGTTAATAAACATACAAAAATTACAGGTACCACATGGCATAGTGTGCCCCATAACAGGGGTCGTGTTGACAGAATTCCTGTCATAACACAAGAGCCTCCTCAAGTTTTTATGATTCTTGAATCTAAACTTGGGAATATTACCCACTATTCTAGCTATATCATCATCAACTTGTAAAATGGGCCAATGCTGTCAAAAAGATCAGTAACTTGTCTATAATCGCTTGTAAAGAACAGGGGAATTTTAACTTTATTCATGGTGTTATTTTGACCATTGACGAAACCTGCCTCCAAGGCAGGTCCAAAATATGGTCTCGCTGTGGTTAGCCTCAAATCTTCGAGGTCTGACCATTGTTTGCTGATTTCATTAGCAGTGTATCCCCTGTCCAATAACTTTCTATGCAAACCAGCAAGCTCATGCTGGAAACCATCCAAAGATGGATTTAACCTAGAGGCCCTCATTCCCTGTCCTCTGATTAAATTTCTAAAAATATAACCAGGATGCATGCTGGACCTAAAAAGAAAGGCATTTCTATGACATGTCTTACGATGTATACCTGTATTAATTGTGTACTCATCCAACTTTTCAATATAAATGTCCAGAAACTCAATACAAGTATAAGACCAATTATAAGTAAACTTGACAGTCAGTTAAATTATTAATAACATTAAAAAATTGTACCAGGTCATCAGGCGACCCTCGCCATAACAAAAACAGGTCGTCGATAAAATAACACCTTTCTTAAAATGTGTAAGAGGGAATAACATATTAAACTCCCAATGGGCAAGAAACATATTGGCGTAGCTATTGGCACATGAAGTGCCCATAGCTATGCCATGTTTCTGTAAATACATCTCATCGCAGAAAGTGAAAACGTTGTTCTCAAGAACAATTTCTAGGAGAAAACAAATCAAGTCAATTTGCTTCTCAGAATAATCACTATGTGCTGATAAATACTCATGCACATACTGCATGCCCAGATCATTGGGAATCATGGTAAATAATGATTGAACGTCAAAGGTAACAAAAATGACATCACTGACATTCAAAGACATCCTTGGCATTTTCATATAAATCCACAAAAACTGTTTGGAATCTCTTAAAACTGTATGATTCTGACTGATGACAGGTCTCAGGAACTTCTCAACATACAGTGAGAGTGCTTCAGTAACCCACCCTCCACCAGCCACAATAGGTCTCATGGGAGGATTGGTTGGATGCTTATGGATTTTGGGCAAACTTTCAATTGATGGAATTAATGGATCAGTTACTTTCAAGAAAGAAAATAATTCTTCGGTGATAAGATGAGCAGAAAAAATATCCAAAATATCATTACCAACAGATGAAATAACATGATGCGCATCCCCAATCGAGATCTTATCATAAAAATTAACATCACTTAACATCAAGGTCATGGACTGACTATAATGTGACCTGTCCATGACAACTATAAGCCCGCCTTTATCTGCTGGGTGAATTACAATAGAACTGTTATTTTGCAACTGATTCAAAGCTAACCTTTCTGGATATGTAAGGATATATCGGGTGTGCTTCCTAAAATTATTACAATTATCATAAAAATGATTGATATTTTCTTCAGTCAGTTTAAGGTATGCCTCAACCAAAGGATGATTACTAGGAATAAAGCTACTAGGCTTCTTCAAATTAAAATAATGGCCCAGTTCATCATTGGGAACAGGTCCTACATCAAAACCACCATATATCAAACATAACGTAACATTCTTGCAAAAAACTTTCAAATCTAAGATTATATCCGACATCTTGCTCTTACAAGAGGGTATAAAATTTAAACCCTTACAAAGGACCCTATGTTCCTCAAATGTCAACTCATGTGCAGAGATATTAAGGATTAATGATTCAGAGCTTTCCCCCACATCTTTTTCAGGGTTTGATTCCGATGTGGCTCCCCTGAAAATTTGCGCTTGTGGCGCCCTCTGCTGACTGATCGCCCCCGCCCCCCCCTCCCTTGTCCATACGGACTGGTAGGGGAAAAGGGAGTTCATCTATGGTGCCATTCCTGGCTATATTAAAAGTTTCAATGCCAACTGTGGGAAAACTTCTATCCTTCGGTCTGACAACATTACCTGAATCCTGACCTTTACTGTTATATTTGTTCACTACAACTTTCGGGTACAAACTACCCATATGATTCACACTCCTATTTGGCACCGGATTGTTGGACTGCAATCCTAACTCAGTAGTGCCAGAAGGAGATACTTGATTGCCCACCATGTCCGCACCATCTCCAGCTACTTCTGCAAAACTTACTACTCTAGTATTGGACCCTTTAACTAAATCATGAATATGTTCATCACTAACAGTATCCCCCACAGACTCAATAGTACATCTATTAGAAGTATCATAATTGCTGCTGTCTGCAGCATGATTGACATTAACTTTAACTACATTATTCCTTGCAAAATTGTCCTCATTATTATTATTATTATGTCCGGTACGCGGCCACATAAAGTCATGGCCATTCCAAAAGTCATTTATGTTCCTCAAAACTTTAGTTTTCTTCTGATGCACCAGCTTCCACTCAAATACGGCTACACCATCTAACAAACTTTCAAACACAGGGGTCAAAAGATTATGGCGATATTTCTTAATGAGTACATCTTGCTTTTCTTGTAACAAATGTCTTAGCCTGTCTTCCTCCGGGCTGAAATAATCAATAAGTAAGCGCATATAGCTGGCACTTACCTCCAAGTTCAGCTTCTGCCAGCGTGCCAATAACTCAGGGTATTGAGACCCTTGGGTTGGCATGTTAAGAATGCAAAGTCCTCGAGGTACTATCTTTTTCTTGAGGCACACGTTGTGCTTGTAGTCTTTTTAATTTAAGGAAATCACACTCAATGTCCTTGATTCTTTTTAAATATGTTTCTGACTAGTATCTCAACTTACTAATGTATGCCAGAACAGTTATATGATGTCTGGTATTCAAACTGTATGCTAATTAGATGTCCAGAATGTTTCTGGATGTTCCAGCATTTCAAGGGCCTTTGTTCCTATTTTCAATGTCCGTAGATTGAGAGGTATGGGATAAGAATAATTTTAATTTGTATTAATGCCGTAAATGTATGCAGTACTGAAAACATTTCAAAGGTGAAATGCAGTTTGTTCCCTAGGAGAATCAAGGAATGAACATTGGAAGAAGCAAACCCAACCAGTTTGCATATGTAGTCATAGCCATGCTCTCTATCACTGTTGTATTCACTGTTGCACACTTCTTACCATTAATCCATCTCTCTTAATATTAATTGTTCTTGTTTGTTCAGAAATGTCATGTAGCACCTCCAAACGTTTTTGTTCTGCTGGTCTTTGACTATTACCTCAACACTTTGCTCTTCTCATCTTTGTGCATCTTTGTTTTCACAGTCTTTCTCTGTCATTGCTTGGTCATCTTGTGGCTTTGCTTCAGACATCGCTATTATCTAGTCCACTTTTTACTAACACCGTAAATACCAATTGTGGTATTTATTAATATATTACACCTAATCCACTGTCTCCATTCCAGAAATGTCAGTCAGTACATCTACATCCATACTCCTTGGCATTTTGGACATACGACCCTCCATTTTCTTGTGAGAAAGAGATTTATAGCTCCTCTAGGAAAGAGATTAGGGGATGCTTCCAGGTTTACTGGTCAAATTCCTCTGGGTCAATACTAATACTGCTTTTAGTTCTCCCATTAAAAAATAGTTACAGACCAAGCAGGAGTAACCCAGTCAAGAAAGTGTAAAATGGCATATGTGTACAAGTATATGGATGAGTGTAAATATGTGCATATGTATATAAAATACATACCCATAAACACACACACAAATACACACATATGCACAACACATATGTGTGTGTGTGTGTGTGTGTGTGTGTGTGTCTATATATATATATATATATATATATATATATATATATATATATATATATATATATATATATGTATACACAAAGCACATAAAACATGCACAGTCAATGTTCCTTAAATCTACACTTTACTAGTAAGTGCTTTCTACCACATTTCACAATGGAATCAATGCCATCACATGAAAGCTTAGCTGTGAGTGAATGGAAGTGCTATTGTCACTATATGCCTAAGTTGTAAATTTTCAAAGAGAAGTAAAGTATTTTGTACAACAATAGAAGTAGCAATCCTGTAATTGCACTGTATTATATTATGGTATATATAAAGACTGTCCGTGAAATAACTACTTGTCAGTGTTCCTGTTCTCACCCATTCATTAGCATGCATTGTTCAAAAGGTATTTTTAGATGTGCATCTTATGCTTTATACTGGATTTTTCAAAACTGTTAGAGGTGTGGCATTCCATAGCTGACATATATGACTGATTCAATAATCATACATTTGAAGGTGGGTAGAACAGTCCAGAGAAAAATTCAGGCAATATATTTATGAGACGTATTATCCAGATATCACATAAATAAGAAATAACCAACACTGTGCTCATCAGTCTGTAAAGGGACAATCTGCCTCTCCATAATCACAAACAAGTAATGTGTCATACAAGGTGATCTAACAGTAGCATTCCATAGTGCACCAGTAACAATAACAGGCCATCAGTAATCAGCTATTGTGTAAAAATCACTAAGCATTCTGTAAGAAGTCTTTGGGTAATAATGAGAGACTTTCTAGATGTATTTTACTAAGGGGTAGCTCATGGTACCAGACTGCTGGGCTGCAGCCCCTCCCCCAATTTCCTCATATCAACAACAAAAAAAGTTTAATTAGTATTTTTTTATACATTATTCCAAGTTTGAACTGCAAACTAATATGTAATTCCAGAGAAGTGATATGATGCATAATTCGGAGCAGTGCACATGAGTGCTCTTGTACCAATTTACAAAAAAATAACATCTTTTTGTCACAGGGCTATTTCTAAAACAGTCCAGATTAGGGAGACTGCAGGCATCAGTGAAGATGCCCAGAAGTCTTTGTGGTTTAAACCGCAGGAAACTGGAGGCTGATGGGACTGTTAAGTCAGCAGGCTGTAATGTACGTGACGTTGCTGCTGATTAGTCCAGTTATTCTCGCGTTCACTTCCTGTGCTTTAACTAGACATAGTTAAGTTGTGAGGGAGAGAGCAAGAGATGGAGGAAATCTATCAATCAGATTTATTTTTATCATTCTGAGTGAGACTCAGAACCAAACTTTAAGGTAAGAGAAACAAGAGAAACCAAGGAAGGCTATTTATAACCCCACCCCCCAAAAAAAATTTAAGTTCTCATTTTTTTTTCTGTCAGGGCCAACCAGATGCTTTCTGCATTTTTACTTGACAGGAGTCAACCATATACTAGTGGTCTGTGTTTTGGGTGGTGTTAATGACTTTCTTCATTTTTAATATAATATCCTGGCAGGATTTAATTAGATACTAGAGAGGCAATGTGTTTTGTGGACTGATGACGCTTTTCTTTTTTTAATATAATACATGGCATGGTCAACTAGATATAAGTTGTCTGTGTGTTTTGGGGGCTGTTGATGGCTTTCTTTTTTAATATAATATCATGGCAGCATGTTTTGGGGGCTGTTGATTTTTTTAATATAATATCCTGGCAGGGTCAACCAGATACTAAGGATGCAATGTGTTTTGATAGCTGTTGATGGATTTTTTAATACAATATTCTGGCAGAGTCAACCAGATACTAGGGAGGCAATGTGTTTTGGGGCTGTTGATGGATTTTTTTTAATGTAATATACTGGGAGTGTGAAGCAGACACTAAGGAATCTGTTTTGGAGACTGTCTGTAGATATTTTATTATATAATGTCCTGGCAGGGTTAACCAGATACTTAGGAGGTAGTGTGCTTTGGAGGCTGGTTTACTGTAGATGTCTTTTTTTCTAATATAATATCCTTGCAGGAGTCAAACAGATACTAGGTATGCAGTGTGGTTTGGGCACTGCTTGTGAATGAAATTATTTTTTTTTAATCTAATATATTTTTTTCAGGGTCAATCAAGATAAATTCGGATGGTGTGTTGATTTTTTGTTGTTGCAGCTTTGGCCTTGCAATACTAAAGTGTGTATGGGTGGACAGGGGTAAGATCACTTACAAGCTTTTGACTATGTGATGCAAAAGAAGTACAGCAATTTAATCATTGTTTTCTCTCTTCATTATTTTACATGCAGGCTTAAAGCAGATACTGTGGGTAGGCAATGGGGCTGGGGGTGATGCCCTAGTATGTGTGCATGAAATGACTGGCCTTACTGTTGTACTTCTGACTTGCTTTGCAAGAGTAACATGCATCTGAGTGAAGTAAGATTGACGGCTGGCTCTGAATTCTGCTATTGTTTATGTGGAAAAAAAAATAAATTTTTTTTTTTGTCTTTTAACCTCACAAGATCAAATCAGATATGGGTGGGCAAGAGGGACTGGAGGAATGTGTGAATGAAACAACTGGCCCTGCTGTTTACTGGTGTTGTAATTCCAGCTTTGCAAGACTGTAATAGTTGTCTGCACTTGAATTTAATCTAATTATCAAATGTAAGAGTTATTCTTAATGTATATTATTTTAAATCTGTTCATGTATATACCGAATGTCTGTTTAAAAATGTTTGTAATCTGTTAGAGTTTTTCTCCTCGGACATATGCTGAAAAGTGTTTTTTTGACTAAAGACAGTTGGACAAACCTGGGTAAACAAAAGTAAAATAAAATGAAATTTGTATTTGTGGAAGGCGAGCTGGCACATATAAGTTGTGACTAATGTTTCTGTCAACTAAATGGAATTAATGCAAATATGTAACCTAACTGTTATGATTATTTCTACGTTAATCCTGCAGGGTCAACGCAGATACTTTTGTTTGGTAATGGGGAGCAGGACTGTTTGCGAATGGAGTAGGTTAACTGGCCCTACAGTTTACTGTTGTAATTCTGGCTTTGGAAGATTAATGCGTATTTTGGTAAAGTCACCTGTCATACAAGCATTGGAGTGACCTTGAATTGTGAATAATAAATTAAGACAGTACAGTGGGGTTTCCAAATTTCCTTACTTTTCACTTGGCATTGTACAAAATGCAGATCACCTGATACAGTCCAATGTGTGTTTACTACATCATATGTACTCATAATAATTTCATTCAGACAAGACCAACTGGTTTTTCACTGTTTAGAGATGTTTAAGTTTTGTGCCTTTACAGCATAATCTAAACACCTCATTAGCTCTGAAATGTGATTTAGTCTAGTAGTTGGTAGACTAGTCAGCAAGTGCAATAGTGATTGAGCAGTTATTTTATGTAACATGGTAAGCATGATCAGTGTTGTTCCAACTGTAACAGAGCTCTGCCCCATGAAGTTAACCCCTCTCCTTTCTAGCCAGCCCCACCCCATTCAGGTGTCTACTACAGTCCTCCTTTGATGTGAAGTCACCAGCTGTCCCTGATTCTACTACAAAGTACTTTTCATTATTTTTTCCTTTAGAAACAATGTGGGACGTGCAGCAAGCTGAAATGTCAGTTGTAAGTTATCTCATGTGAGTACACTTCAAGGTGCAGTCAGATTTGTGATTCTGCACTGAAAGCTGAGATAGGTAGGAGTATAGTGTAGTGTAGTTCTGGAAAGGGTTCAGGAAGTCATTTCCACTATCTATGAGATACACAGATCTCTTCTTTTCTGGAAACATATCCCAGCATGGGAATGCAGTGGTGTGTTATTATACAATATCACTTTAACAATTTATCTGTACGTTGCATTGTGATTTGTGATTTACTGATTAAGTTATTAGAATTGTTAATTAACCTGCCTGTATAATTAAGAGTTTACGCACGAACAAAGAGAAAAATTTGAAAGCTTTGTTTTGTGTGTGTGTGTGCATGCGCGTGTGTGTGTGTGTGTGTGTGTGTGTGTGTGTGTGTTAAACAAATCAAGGCCCACATCATTCAAGTGGACCACATCTGACTTAAACTAAATAGGGATTCTATCAGCAAAATCCTGTTGGGGGCAATGCCAGAAAAGCTAAGGTAGTGGCTCCTCAGGATATCTTACAATTCACAAACCTCCTTACCACCTCCATACTTCTGAAGCACCATCATTAAATTCCATACAAGCCTGAGTATAATCTTAGACCAAATAAACCAAAGATTTGGGAACTTTTCCCAGAATCCTACCAGCCAGCAATTATCTGGGCTAAAAACCTGCACTTTGGAATCCCACTAAGGCCATTCCAACTTAAATGGATCAACATTAGTTTAAACCTTCCTTGCTTTAACTGTAACATCCTCACCTTTTCATATAGTTGGTGCCACTTCATAATTTTGTAACCACACCAGACGACTTCTCATTTAACAGGATCCAAACCTAACATGCTGCCAGGAGAATGAATAGCTGCCTCTGTGGTCATCAGATAAAACCTGACAAACTGAAAGCAAGTCAGGCTATCAGCGAAAAAGGTCATCATGACCAGCACATGTTTAGGAGCAAGTGGCAAATTAATTCTCAAATTCAACAAAAGTAACATTCTCAAATACAAATGTACAAATATAGCTCTAGCTGATTTCTTGCTTCACAGTTGACCTACTCCATCACTGTCAGAATGAAAAACTACTTTTTTATTACCTAAATGGTCTTGCCAAACCATGACTGCAGCTCAAACTGGCATGAACTCCAGGAACAACAAATCCTATCTCCATTCTCCTGACAAAGTTTCCAGCCCCTGCATTGCAAAATACTGTTTGCCAAAAATTGCTGCCATTTCTACACTACCAGCCATATATGTCCATTGCTGCAACTTCTCAGATGAAACCCAGTCATCCTGCATAAATGATATACTGTTAAGACCTTCCAGAATAGTCAGCCACAACTCCCTATCCTGTTTGAAAAGAGTTTTTACCCTCACCTAGTGATGCTTGCAATGTCCATCTTTTAACAAGTTGGCCAACAATACATTAAAAGTTCTGCCTGGGCCAACAGCTCTGAAAGCAAAATTTAATAGGTACAACAATTCCATAACTTCTCCTATCCTGGCTTTACTCCTGCCTCTTTTTAATATCTCCAAGTCTTTTGGGTATCTAATATAATGACAGGAGTAGACCCCATTCCTAAGTCAAACTATGATTAAAATTCATGAAAATAGTATTGTTTCAATCTTTGATGTTAGCCAAAAGTGCTCTTTGCAGCACCCACAATGTGCCTAGTATTGACTCCTTCTACAATTCATATGGTGTTACATGTATTGGTAAAATATCTATGCGTGATTGTAAATTATTTTTCATAAGACCTGTTCCTTCTATTCTGCTATTGGAACTGTCTTGATATATTTCTTCCACACTACCCTCATTTCTGCCTGCAAATCCTGGTATTTTATGACTTTGTATCTCTCTGTATGTAAGAGACTATAGTCACTGGATGCAGCGATTTTAATGATCAGTGCTACTGTTGTCTTTTGTTTTCATGGACTACTATATCTGGTTTGCTTACATCTATTTTTTGAATTGTGGGTAATAGGTGATCCCATGTATTATAAACTTCAGCATTTTCTATTATGCTTTGTGGCTCATGTTTCTAGTGCTTCTCAGCTACTTCAAAATTATAATGTTTACACAGTCCCCAGTGCAACAATCCTGCCACATTATTATGCCTTTCAGTATATAGTCATTCCGCCATTAGTATTTCACAACCAGCAACAAGATGTACTACTGTATCCAATTCTGTTTTTTAAAACCTACATTTGTCTGTTCCTCCCACATGTTCAATGGACTTTGTAAAACAATGTGCACACAGTCCACTATCTTGGGCCATCAATATTAACCATTCCTTATTTGGTTTAAATTCATCTTTCCTTAACTATTTCTGCATCCACTACTGATCAACGGGAGGTTGTTCCAAGAGTTCTCTACACTTGCAAATATATTTATGCATTTTCCACATTTATTGCCTTCTCATCTGATCTTTCACCTTAGGTTCATAGGTTCATAGGCTGGTACTAGGCTATCAGCCCTAGGGCCTATACAAGCCTAGCCATAACAATTCCCTGGATATTTTTTTCCCACAATATTTACTTCCCTGGACCTCTGTCTAGCAGGGTGACTGATGTGATCCCAGGGTGAATTTTCTATCTCCCATCTAATTATCAAGGTTCCTTTTGAAGAGGTCCAAGGAAGAGCTCTGTTTGACATGTATGGGCAGTCTATTCCAGAGTATGGGGAGTCTCTGGGTTAGGAACCTATCCCTCCAGCATGTTTTGTTCATTGTGATGACAAGGTTTAGATCCCTAGAGTGTGTGGCTCTGAGCGATTGGGATTTCTTTAAGTGGATCATGTCCAACAGCTCAGGGTTTGACATGGCCTTGTATGTTAAGCAGAGATCACCTCTGAGTAGACGATATGCCATAGAGTATAGCTGGAGTTTTTTTAGATGGTCAGCATAGTGCATCTGCTTTAGGCCTGTGATTCTTTTAGTGAGGCATTTCTGCGGCCTTTCCAGCTGTTGCAGATGTCTTGTGAGGTACATACCAAATGGGGCATTATACTTTATAATGGGTCTAATGAGGGATGAGTACAGTGGGACAATGACCTCCTTTTTCCTCGATGAAAAATCCTTAGTGATGAGGTGTGCCACATAGAAGGATTTCCTGACTGTTGTGGTGATGTGGCTATAGAAGGTGAGACCACTGCCCACCTGTGTCCCTAAGTCTCTCATCACACTTTCAGTGTTTAGTGTACTGTCACCTATGTAGTAATTCATGGGTACATGTTTTTTCCCAAAGGGGATAACTATACATTTCTTGGCATTAAGCCTGATCCCGTGGCTCTGACACCAAGCATCTGTTTCTGTAAGGCCCTTTTGTAGAATATCCACATCATTTGGTGATTCAATAATGGCTCCCAGTTTGCAGTCATCTGTGAACTTTGTTAGCCAGATTCCCTTAGTGTTGGCATGTACTTCAGATAAATAGATGCCAAACAAGAGCGGTCCCAGGACTGAACCCTGAGGTACTCCACTTGTCACGTGTCTGGAGCTGGATTTGGAGTTGGCTACTTTTATAGTCTGGGTTCTGTCAGTAAGCCAGTTGGCAACCCATCGAGTGACGTAGGGATTTATGCCCAGCTTAGTAAGTTTACCTATGATTCCAGAGTGGGGGATGGTGTCGAAGACATTGGCAAGGTCCAGATAGGCTGTGTGGACCTCCTTACCCTCGTCCACAGCTCTGGAGACTGATTTGAAGAAGTCAATCAGGTTCAGGAGACAAGATTGGTCCTTCACGAACCCAAACTGGGTGAAATCCAGTGTTTCAAGGTTGCCAATGTCTTTGTTTATAAGTTCCATGATAATGCGTTCCATGCCCTTGCAGATCAGGCTCATCAGACTGGATGGGACTACTGTCCAGTAGTTCCCGAGATCCAAGGTGGATCTCCTCTTGTGGAGAGGGATAACTGTAGCTGTGCGCCACTCAGTGGGCATGAAGCCTGAGGTGAGGCTATGATTAAACATGACACTTAGGTGAGGTGCCAGTTCATTTTGAAATTCATGTAGTACACAGCCAGGGATGTCATCTGGTCCCATGGATGCTGTATTTGTAGCTTTGGAGAGTGCGGTTTCTACCTGTGTGGCTGTGATTACCGGAATTTGGCAATCTTTTGGTATTGAGATGGGCAATTTAGCGGGTGAGAAGTGGGTGAAGTTGGTACTGAATCGATCTACCAGGATATTGGCAATATCATTGGGATCAGTATATTTAATGCCATTCTGTTGTAACTCAGAGCAGATCTCAGCATTGCCATTTAGATTCTTGACATAACTATAGAATGCCTTGTGGTTTTCTTTGGAATCTTTGGCAATTTTATTTTCGTAACTAGCTTTTGCGGATTTTATGAGGTATCTCAGCTTCTTACTGAGGCTGGTAAGGGAGTTTTTTGCATCCTAGGATTTTTCTCTTTTCTGCAACCATTTCTTCCTTCTGTTGTATAGTTTGTTTATGGCAAGGGACCACCAGATTGACTTCCTTTTTTTGGAGGAGAGCATCTTGGTTCTATTTGGGATGGCACGATTCATGCACTAGTGGATGTGGTCATACAGTGCCTTAGTGTAGGATTCAGCAGTCAAACTTTCAGATCCCATCTGTATGGATGTCATGAAGTTTGTCACTTCTGACTTGAGTAGCATGAAGTTGGCTTTGGAGAAGTTTTTTTATGGAGGTTTCCTTACTGGGGGGCGGGGGAGGGATGTGGATGTCAAGGGTGATTTGTTTATGGTTAGACCTGACCAATGAGGGGGTGACAACTGGTGTGGAGCATCTATCTCCCATGTTGGTAAAGACCAGGTCTAGTATATTGGAGCCCCTGGTGGGACAATGGATTAGTTGATCCAGGGCACTGGAATTTATTAATTCCAAGAACCATTGGGAAAAGGTGTTGGTACTCGAGTAGTTTTCCCAGTTAATGGCAGGGTAGTCACCCAGTATTAGGGTGTTTGTATCTTAATATTTTCCAGTATGTTTAGAAAGGTATAGTGAGAATCTTGCGGCATGGTGGGAGATCTGTAGCAAGCTACAGTTTGGATTGCAGTCTTACTTAATCTTAGTTGCACCTGGAGAATTTCAGATGTATTGTGTTGGGCAACTAGCCTGGAGGTGTGAATATCCTTGGTAAATATGGACACTCCTCCACCTTTAATGTTTCGGTATTGGTTTGCTGGCCAAAAAGTGTGGTAAGAGTTGTAGCCTGGTATTGCAGGCGTGCTGTCTGTAGCCTTGAACCAGGTCTCAGTTACTGCACAGATATCCATGTTCTGCATTTTTAGGAGTGCCTCAAGAGAGTGCATTTTGAGGTTTAGACTTCTAGCACTGAGTAGCATTACCTTCAGATTTTGCATGCTTGTATCTGTTACAGTGGTGGTTTTGTCCTTTGAACCTTGCCTAAAAAAGGCACTATAGGGGTGGCGAGAGCTTTAGCCAGTAACCTGAATCCCAGGGGTGACAGGTACAGACCATCTCTGGCAAAGCATCATGGTTTGTTAATCATGTCTTCCCAGACAAAGAGATACTGGATCCCATTTGAATGACACCAGAAGCTTAGCCAATTGTTGATGTCAATCATTTTGTCCTTATACTGAGGTATCATTCTGGGCGATGGCAGGATGCTACTCAGGCTAAAGTCATACCTGCCTGGGCCACATGATCCAAGTGCTCTTCCATGTCTCTTTTCATGTAGTCCACTCCAACATGGACAATGACAGAGTCATATATGTACTTGTTTAGAGTGACTTGAATGCATGCATTATGTGGTGGATCCTGGCACCCGACAGGCAGCTGACTGTAATTTTCTCCTTGTTCAGACTAGAGAGTGGGACATCAGTGTGCCTGACTATAGAGTCACCTATGACTAAAGTGTTGGGTACATTGTCTTGCCTTAGGGGCTGTTGTTGGGTGGCACACTGGTGTTGTGAGCTATGTGTCACTTTGTTTGCGACTGGCATTTGTGTTTCAGCTTCAGAAGCCCTTGTTGCTTGGGCAGGTTAATGTTAACGACCTCCGCATATGTGGGTTTAGTGCTGCTATGTGCGAGTGTTGATAGTGTGGGTTTTGAAGGGCTATGTGTTGCTTGAGGTGTAGTGCAGGTGTTAACCTTCTCATCAAGACTGTCTAGCACAATCTTGGCTGGAGAGAGCTTTGCTTCCAGTTTGGCTATGTAAGTGCATCTCTCACAGGTTGTAGTGTTGGGTGGTAGAAGGACAGGGTTGTCTGTGTACATGAGGCAGTTGCCGCATAGCTCCAGTGTGCCCAGATTCACCAGGTGGACAGGATAAATCACTGGAAGCTGACCCTTGGACATGCCTGTTTAGGTGCTTTTTTTGTGAAGTACAAGAGCTGTTTTCCCTTACCTTTGCAAGGTAATTTGCAGTTATAGGCTGTTTAGTGCCTACAATTTATTTCTCCTTATTGACAAGGAGAGCTGAGTGCTTGTATCAGTTTCAGGCTTCCTAGTGCTTTCTAGCAAGTTCTAGAGCAAGTGCTAGTCACAGGGGTTCAGATTTTAGTGCTACCACTGAGAAACCAGCTAGTTCTAAGGAAAAATTTGAAGAGCAGACTTTCTGTCACCTGGAATAGTTTAACCGTAGCCTCACAGTGCTGCACAATGTGAAAAATGCATAAACACATGCATTTTTAAGCCAGAAAGTTGAAAGGGATAGAATTACAATTTTAGAGCTGGAAACCACTCATCTAGCGTTAGATAGGCAGTACAATGGTCACCACTCCCACTGGTAAGCAGTAGGACTTCCCTCTACCACAGCAAGGTCTGGATAGCTCTGAACACAGAAAATAAAGTCCAAGCCTGGGATCTGGACTATACTGGCTAGGAAAGGTGGGAAATGAGCAAACAAGATAGTAATTTTTTTTTTGGTTAAAACAGGCTAAACAATGCAATAATACAGTAAATAAACACAGAAAGGCTAATGCACTTGAGTGTGTAGTCATAAACAGTAAATGCAATTAAAACTTTACAAAATTAGCAATTTAAAACTTTTTAAATGAAGCAATTCAAGTACACAACTGAAAAACGATTTAAGAGGCAGTAATACAGTAGAATAAGTAGCTAGTCTACATATACAGAGAAGTCTATATATACAAAAAAGCAGCTAAAACACACAAACAATTCAGATATAGTGCAACCTAGATCACTAGAGTTGTAGCAGTATTAAGGCAAATGCAGTTTTAATAAATGCACTAAAATATACTCTATATTTCCAAAATGCTTGAAAAGCACAGTCAGAACACAAGGTAATTCAGGCAATTTTTTTTTTTGTTAAAAAAAGGGAGAAAGGAGGAACAGAAGGCCTTCTCAGATGTTCTCTCTGTATTAGTTAGAATGAACTAATGACACTAGACTGGGAAGAGTGTCCCAGATCAGATTTACAGTAGGGGCGGGACTGCAACTGCAAAGCTACCAAGTATAACAACAAGACATCAACAGGGAGGAAGGGTGGGGACCAGTACTAAAGCTATTAGTCTACACTCTTTTAAACAGTAAACATTACAGAAATCTTTTATGACAGCAGTGAGCCACAACATGAAAGTTTTTAAACAGATAAAGGAGCAAGGAGACTCTACAGAATGTTTTTAACCGCAAATAAATCAGTTACCCGTGCAGATTAGTTAATAGCAATAAAATACAGTAAAAAGTATTCAGCAGGCAATAAAAGTGCTACATATAAATTGCTAGAAGCAATAACCAGAACAAATAAGCCAAAAAAAAGGATACTTATTGTTATATATCTCAGATCAGAGTTGTAGTCAATGCCCCTCATCCACTCTGCTCAGTATGTATAGATAGAAATCCTCCCAAAGTTAGGGCTTAAATACCAGAAAATACAACCTTAGACAACTTTTTTAAAAAAAGCACAAAAGAACCAGCCCCCAGTAGCCAGCAGCCAATCAACACAATCTTGCCACAAAGGTAAAGAAATGCTTCTGCTAATTTAAGATGGCCTAGTCATGTGCTCAGAACAATCACTGCAAACAAAAACAGGCCCAGACCCAGCAAATCTGAACTGGGACAATACTAAAGCTATTAGCCTACACTTATATTCTTTATTTTGTTTTTGTTTTTTTTTGACACATTCATTTGCTGCCTGATTTTTATCTACTTCTGGATTGATTTATATTCCTGCTTGATGCAGATATGCATCTGCTAGACTAAGAAGGGAAGCCGCCTTAGATTTATTCTCATTATGTTTCAAAATTTTCACTATGTTTAAGCATTTTGAGGTCAGCAGATATGCAGGCATTCCTACCACTGTAGATCTATACATGTAATCAGTTTCTAGGAGGACCATACCTCCTTCTGAATGGGGACTATATAGTCTTGGTATACACTTATTTATTTTAAATCATTTGAAGAGCATGAAGCACCCTTCTTGGTTTAGAGCTTGGACTTTCTTCCTATGTGTCAGTGCTGTTTTCAGTATAACTTCTAGTCTTCTAAAATATTCCCTTCTAAGTTATATTCGCATTTGTTCATGTTTTGCTGTTGATCCTTCATCAGTTCCCAAATATTTATACATGCCCTATTGCTCTAGTTCTTTTATATCACATTCCTGTCCCAGGCTGATGTTTTCTTGGTGCTGAAGTTTTCTGCCTTAAAAGGTTGCTTTTGCACATTTATCAAGACCAAATGACACTCTTACGTCATCTGAAAAAGTTTTGACCACTTGCAGTTGTGGTTTCAGTTTGTCTTCTGATGAACTCTACAGTTTTAAATCACCCACAAAAAAGATGGGAAGTCTTTACACTTTGTTGTTTTCTGGGAGCCAAATTGTAGCCATGACCTAATCTGTGAAGTAGACAGTTTCATGGGTTAAGGGCAAGACTTAAGAGCAGCAGTGACAAAGAGTCACCCTGGAATATCCCCCTTTGAATTTTTATCCATGGAATAATAATCTGTCCATTATTGTAGCTGAACTACAAAGTGGTTTGCCACTGTTTCATGGTTAGAGTAATGTAATCGATCAGTGTAGGATGTATCTTCTGCATTTTAAATACTCTTTTATCCACATATGTGGAATACTGCAAATGCTTTTTTGCAGTCTGTTCATGCCATACTTAGAGTCTTTGCCTTTTTACAACTTTGCATTATAACTTTATTTAACAACAAATTATCCTATGTTCCACATGACTTTCTTTTGTTGCACTTTAGTTCTATTGCCATGATTTTCTTCTTAATGACTAAAAACTCTGTTGGCATCAATTCCAGTGTTTAGTTTATACATCGTCAGAAGGCAAGTTATTGGTCTACACTTTTTGGGATTGCTTGCAGGTTTGTTCTTAAATAGGAGCATTGTTTTTCCTGATGTTAACCAGGTTGGTGTCTGTCCAGGGTGTGCATATAAATAGTTCTTACTCATGGCTAAATCTTCATGCAAAGACATTAGTACTTTCAGCTAGAAGTAAGGTACTGCATCTGGGTCTGGGGTTTTCCACTTAGGAACTTTTCTTAACTTTGTTTCAAAATCTCTGGCTCTTCATCCCATTTCACATTCTGTACATTTTAACTCCTTATTCTTTCTTTTACTTCTTCTATCCATTTAGCATCTTTGTTATGTTCCACAGGATCTTCACAGATATTTCTACAAAATGCATCAATTTCTTCCTTTTTTGGTAGTTTGAATTCCTTTTGCCTTGTTTTCCCAGTTCTCTATAATACTTTTTTGAGTCATCGGTGAATTGCTTATTTTGTACTTCTTTATATTTATATACATATCTTCTAAGTTTTTTGACTTTGGTGATAGTTTTAGTTTATTATTTGCGATAGTGCACGATAGAGCCTGATCTGTTTGGATACTGCTCATTGCTTTTATCACATCTATCTTTCTGAGTGTTTTTTTTTATCTGTTTCCTCTTCTATACTCTTCTAACAGTAATTTTTTTTGTTTTAATTGCTTTATAATTTTCTCTATTCAAAACTTCCATGATGGCATTTGATTTCTCCCCTTCCTTTCCCTTACTGCCCTATATTTTTGTAGTAAGATTTTATCTGCTATTAATTAGCTGAACAGTAATATATCCTAATTATTTCTGTAATATTGAATGAATCTCTATGAACAGCCCTAATTACTGTGTTCATTTGTTTTATCAAACATCTAACTTTTTGGGTTTTATTGAGTTTCTGTACTCTTATTTCTTTCATTAATCTTTATTTGTCTGTCCATCTCTATTAAATCAAACACTTCTTTTCTTAGATAATTTTCTTCTAAACTGAGGGTAAATTTGGTGTTCTCTATTTTCTGTGGGCATTCTACAGAAAGTTCCAGAGCATCTTCCCGTGTCACATTCCCTTCAGTTTCATCCTGTGTCATCCATTGTACTTTCATATGGGAACTCATTGGCCTATCACTCCATAACATTGACTGCATCAGAGTTGCCACAGTCTCCTGTTCCTTCTCTTGCTGTGCAACTTCAACTGAACTTTTGCACTGGTTTCCTATAAAAAGTATCTTTATATGTCTTCATATGCCAACTGATCAGATGTTTCCCACTCCACTGTTTTTTCCTTAGTTTGGGATCCATTGCTATGTCCTGCTGTGATGTTATCGAGTCAGATTTTCTAAACTAAATCTTTCACATTGCAGGTAATCCATAACCTCAGATTCTATTTCTTTAACTTTTCCATTACTAATCCTCCTTTCCACTTTTCCTCTTTGTTTTCTTATTTTTTTATTGCAATATTTTCCATATCTGGATGCATTTACCTATATTTCTCTTCATGTATCTTTGGTGCTGCTGTTTTTGTATTGATTAGTTTTGCTTTTTCATTTGCATAAATATTGCACCATATTAAGATGTCTCTTTTTCTTTTCCTTGTCCATATTTTTTCTTCAGATGTCTCCTGCTCCTTCTGTTTCTCCTTACTTGGGGGAGTTGTTGTTCCATCATGCTGTGATATAACCTGTGTTAGACTTTTTACTCTAAATCCTTCACTTTGCAGGTATTCCATAACTTCAGTTTCCATTTTTTTAACTTTTACTTTACTAATCTTCTGTTCTGTGTTCCTTCTTCATAATCTTATTTTTTGTATTGAGAAGGTTTCCATATATGGATGCCTTTGCCCTTATTTTTCTTCAAATATCTTTGGGGCTGCTTTTTTGTATTGATTAATTCGACTTTCTCTTTTGTATAACTATTGCACCATATCAGATCTCTTTTTCTTTCCCATGCCCATATTTTTTTATACATTTCAAAAATCTCTAGATTTTGTTCTCTGTATTTTTGGACTTCCTTGGTCACTTCTTTTTCCAAACAGCCTAAGGTTTCTTGGTCTATAAAATGTTTTTTTTTTTATAAAACTGTTGTATTAATATATAACACATTTTTATTTGAAGCTTCTGACAGCTTTTCCTTGTGCAAATATTTTCTTTCCTCTAAATTCTCTCTTAATCATGTTGTATATGTTCTGTCTGGAAATTCTAGGCTACTTCTATAATAGTGACAAAAACTGTTTCTTTCTTATCCTCAATAATTCATTCTATCATCTTTATGGCTCTTTTCTGGCCTATCAACTTTTGTGATTTTTGTGGACTACTACTTCCTTCTACAACAGGGAGGCCATCTCCCCCTGAGGCTGGCCAAGCCTCATTGTAGGATTGTTAGCGTGTCTTGAGGATTCTACACTGTCATTTTTTCCAGTCCTGGCACAAATGCACCTACCAGGACAGGACACGTTTTTATCCTCGGACTTGTACACCCCGCTATCTTTTTATTTTTTTAACCTACTTATGTCCATACAGTCTATGTATCACTGTTATCTTCGTGAGAATTTGTGAAAAAACAGGGTCCACCTCAGTGGTGGCTGGTGACTTTCAGATCAAAGAAGGGTGGCAGAAACTGCAGGAGACACCCAAATTGGGTGAGTCCAACTAGAAAGGGGTGTGGTTAGCTTCACAAGGCAGAGCTATGTTACAGTGGGAACAACACTAATCATGCTTAACAGTTTACATAAAAATAACTGCTCAGTCACCACTTCACATGCTGACTAGTCTACCAAATACTAGAATAAATCACATTTCAGAGCTACTGAGGTGTTTAGCTCTAATGAGGTGTTTGTGATGCTATAACAGCACAACACCTAAACATCTCTAAACAGTAAAAAAGTGGTGGGTCTTAACTGAATGAAATTACTATGGGTATACATGATGTAGTAAACATACATTGTGCTGTATCAGGTAATCTGCATTTTGTACAATGCCAAGTGGAAATCCCACTGTATTGTCTTAATTTATTATTCACAATTCAAGGTCACTCCAACACCTAATGTACCAGTGGTTCAGAGAGACAGTGACACAGGCTTGTATGGCAGTTGACTTTACCAAAATACACATTAATCTTGCAAAGCCAGAATTACAACAGTAAACTGTAGGGCCAGTTAACCTATTTCATTCACAAAGAGCCCCTCCTCATTTGACCCTGACAGTATGAAAGTAGAAATAATCATAACAGTTAGGTTTTATACCTGCACTAATTTCATTCAGTTGACAGAAACATTAGTCACAACTTATGTGTGCCAGCTCGCTTTGCACAAATATAAATTTCATTTTATTTTACTTTTGTTTATCCAGGTTTGTCCAGCTGTTTTTCATCAAAAAAATCCTTTTCAGCATATTTCTCGGGAGAAAATCTCTAACATATTACAAATATTTTTAAACAGACATTTGTTATATTCGTGAACAGATATAACAGATAGGGTGTAGGATAGACTTCTTTCAAATTCATCTACACAGTGGGGAACAACAGTCCTTCCTCCCAAACCTTTTATAATCCCCTGCAGCTCAATCTCCCAACACACTATATCCCCTACCTCACTTCCTTCTAACCTACATCGTGCTTGCCTAAGTTAACCCCACAAAGACCACCCTCAATGCCAAAGCAGCAGGAGTCCCTGCACAAATCCATCTGCCATGCGCAAACTGCATTTTTGGTAGTATGTACAAGACACTGTTAGTGTATCAAATAAATATGAATATTTAAAGCATTGATAGTTTCTTCCCATTTACAATAATAATGTGTAAAATTTAATTTTAGTGAAGCATTTGTATCCATCCTTTTGTAGCTTCATGTTTATATCAACAGCTGCTGTCCATAAACTAAAGACTTTGCCATTCTCTCTCTCTCTCTCTCTCTCCCTCACACACACACACACACACACACACACACACACACACACACACACACACACACACACACACACACAGATATACACTCAGATGTAGACACACAAAGACACAGAGCCATGCGCAAGTATGCATGCTCACATACAGACACTGATAGGCATGCGTGCATGCGTGTCTTTACACATATACATGCACTTTCTCACACATAGTTAAACACTTGCTGGAACACGTGCACATTCACAGACACACAAATATGTGCTCACATACTGTACAACCAGGCAAGCATGCATGTTCACATGCAGATGGGAACACACACACCAGATATGTGAAAAAAAAAATATATATATATATATATATATATATATATATTTTTTTTAAAGCATTTGCTTTGTATAATGCATGCTAATTTGCTGCTGTGCTTTACTAGTACAACATTCTAACAATAGTTGAGTAATCCTTTTTGTACCATCCCACCATCAAATGTAACAAAGCAAGCAGCCATCAGCAGTATTCCCACAGCAACAGCCTAGTGGGACAGATGCATTTTGCAGCTGCAAGAATAACAGTCATGTGCTGACAAGATTACACTATCAAAGCAGCCATCAGATCTGATCCAACAGTCCTATAACAGGGCAAGTACCGTCTGCAACGATAATAATAAAAAGCAACCATCAGATCTCATCCAACACTGCCATAGCAGGGCAAGTACCCTCTGCATCAGTAATAATAAAAAACAACCATCAGATCTGATCTAAAAGTACCATGACTGGGCATGTACCCTTTGCATCATTAATAATAAACACTCAGCAGTGAATTGTGTAAATGTCACTCTAGCATTATGGAAAGCAACAACTGTATTATCTATAAAAATCACATCTTGACAGTACAGCACATTCCAGAGGTCAGTACACAGAGTATATGAGTGAGAGCAGTGCTGACTGGTATCACGAGCACTATAGTTCCTATAGTTTCACTTCCATGGCATCCACTTACACCATGCATAATTCGTGTGAACATAACATAGATCATTCCCTTTAAAAGCAAAAATTCTTCCCCCATAAAATAAACAAAACAAGAAAAAAAAGCAGGCATGCTTACTTTCCTCTGAGGTAGTTAAGGTTTGCATGACAAAGCAGACTTACTTTTATTAGCCATACTGATAGGATTGACAGTTGCAGTCCTGTAATGCATTAAGCTACCTAAGAGCAACTCACTATTTATACATTATATGAGGAGCCACAGTAAATTAAAGCCTTTGAGATTGCTACTGCAAAAGGTAGCAAAATCAGTTTTGTGCAAGTGCCTTATATGACTGCATTTGAGCTTTTCTAAACACTGGGACATTTGGAGGGATTTCCCATATAAACAATTATTTTGGTTGTCTACTATTATGTTAATTAGAAGACATGACTAGACATGGATACAATGCTGAATTTGGAATGGCATAAAGTTGCCAGTTGTTCACTGAAATAACTTACTTTTATCAAAAAAAAAAATAATAATATATATATATATATATATATATATCTTTTAACAAAAGCAAATTAAATCTCCAACATCAAATGCCTAAAAACTTCCCTATGAAATGAATAATCTGGTGGTGAAATATATGACCAGTATACTTCAATTTAATTTATGCTTATTGTAACCTCACTTTTTAATAGATGGCTATAAGGTATTTAGATGTTTAACATCTGTGTAAAATCTAGTAGATTATTGCATATGTATTGACATGATAAGCATTCTTTTTTCTGTCTCCTATTTATACTGCCAAAATAAACTATTGCAACCTGGTTTGTTAATTTTTTTTGCTATTTAACGTGAGCTACCTCTCATACATTTAAGTGTGAATAGGTGATGAAATTTATAAATGGGAATACTATAGCTAGCAAAATATGTTTTTCTGAATTAGCTTTATACCTTCATGAAATAAAATCTCGCTACTTGCCTCTTCATTTATTTTCAAGCAATTATTCAGTTTTTCCAGAATTACATGCTATAAGTAATAGAAGCATCTCTTTGCCTGCAAAAGTAATATGAACATTTCAACAGACAAATTACCCCTGATCAGTAAGCTAAGTGCCTTGTGAAACCCAATCACCTATTAGGGTTATTTAAATATCCATTTGCCCATATTACTTAGGATCAATATAGCAACATGTCAAAAAAGACTGTTTAAATTAGGCTCTGAGAATCATCCAATTAATAGTCATGGGAATAGTGCAAAACCTTATAATGCACATTATCCAATTAGTCTATTAAAAACTGTGTGAAAAATTAATGCACAAAGTTTTTAACTGTTGAGACATTCTGCTCCATCCATACTCTCGTTAAATGGATTGAATTGCAGATGAAAAAAAAAATAGCACAGGTGTATGTGACAATGTTAAATTTTAAGAGATATCACATCATAATTAATCTTTCATCATCCTTGATGAGATACCCAGCACTTTTCCACTTCTGCCATCTGTTATGAATAAAGCATATTCTCGGTGTCTGAGCACATTTTTCTCTAAAGAGAGGTAGCACCATAAAGCCATCAACAATTAATACACTGGTGCTTTGAAAGCATCACCCATAATCCCATTTTTATATACATTTATCACAGTTTCTCAGCAGTAGTCAGACAAAAGACTTTAATTTAAGGTTTATAAGGTATACGAACATTTTATTGTTGAGTTGTCATTATTGCAAACGGAAGACCTCATTTATGTCCATATGGCCCTTTCCATCTCTGCAATATATGACTTGTGTAACAATACATATAATGAGAACAAAGTGGAATGTATTTCTAGGTAGCAGTTTTTGTGAAACTAATACATAAATGACTCTAACATGGTTGACAATGTAATGTACAAAACAAGTGACTTGTGTAATACAACATTAAATTGCATTTGTACCTAATATTAATAGGATGGAGTGGACAATTATAGTAAGCATGAACTTCCTGCAAGGTTGCAAAATCTCCATAAGTGCACATATCTAAGAAACTAGTGTGAGTGAGGTAGAAATACCATAGTAGGGAATAAAATAAAGAGAAACACGCTCATGTAAATAAACTATGTCAAAAGAATTGATGTTAAGAACAACCTTTCAATTCTATTCATATTCTATTTTACTAAAATCAGTGTCATTTTATAAGAAATATAACATATTTTGATAGAAGCAGGCAGACAGGAAACATCTATATTAAGTACTGAATGCAATTATGAAAATTAACTATATTTAAAGTCAGATTATATTTGTAGTAGTCTGAGAATTTATGAGACACACAAGTTTTATACTAATAGTGCATTGTCACCCCATGCATTTTTATGTTCCTTTCATCTCATTTGTTATGTGTCTGTATCATGCAGTACATTACCAGATCCATGCAATACGCGTCTTGCAACAGGGCTCATTTATCTACCAAGATTAATACTTAATTAATAATATTTAATAATTCAAATTAACAGATGCGCTAAATAAATATACCCTTTTATCTGCAGAGGGAGAACTGTTTGGAGGGTCAGGCCACTGAGAGGTGCCGATAAAGGTAATGATAAAGGCTATTACAAAGCTGATGAGCACTTTGTGTGTCTGCATGTGTAAGGAAAATAGGTATGAGATGATAGGGACCTGGCCAGATTATCTAGGTAACAGAATAAAGTGGGCTGCTGCACTGTTTGCTGACTTTATATTTCTGTGTTACAACACTGTTTTCACCTTACTGAAATTTGCCTTGTTGAAGGAATTATGCTTTATATATGCATATATATATATATATATATATATATATATATATATATATATATATATATATATATATAAAGAATATATATATATATATATATATATAGAGACAGAGAGAGAAATGGATGTATGGCAGCTAATTGGATGACCGGAGAAGAGTTTATCAAATGCATGTGTTTTGGCAGGGGGCAAACCAACCTGAACCCCCACATACACCATCATCATCATCAACCCCCTTTTTCCCATTTTCTACATGGGGTTGGGTATTATGTCATCTGCTACCATATCTCTGTATTCAGTGTCACTCTTCAACCTTCTTCAGTACTTATGCCAGATTGTCAACAGTCCTCCTCACACAACCCATCCACCTCTTTATTGGATGACCTAATTTCCTGTGTGTTCCAAATCTTCCTCAGTAGATTTTCTTCTGCTTTTCTTCATGTGACCAAAACATTGTAATCTGTTCTCTTTGACCTTTACTGCAATTGGAACTACGTTAGCTTCTGCTGTTATGTCCTTATTTCTTTGTTTACCCTGAAGTGTTCAACCTACCAGACATCTAAAGCACTTCATCTTCATCACCTTCAGCTTCCTCAGCTGTTCTTCTTTTACTGCCCAGGTTTCTCTACCATAGAGTAGTACAGGCTGCACCATTGTTTCATACACTTTACTTTTCAGCTACTTTGGCATTCTTCCCTCATATACTACACCTGATAATCTGTACCAGTTGGCAACAGCCCCTCTGTTTTTAATGTGGACCTCCTCATTCAGACATCCCTTCTCCTCAACTACCTCTCCCAGATGCATGAAGCTGTTAACTTGATCCACTAATTTGTCTTCTATCTCATTTCTTGGCTTCTTCTGATTTCCTCCATTGACTACCATTGCAGGTCTCTTATCTGTACTCAGTTTCATCCCATTTGCCTTCATTTTTGCATTCCATTTCCCTATACTTTGCTTAAGTTCTTGCTCAGATTCTGCTGTAATACCACATTGTCTGCATTCAGCAATTTTGTTGATCTATCCCCTCCAACCTGTTTGCTAATGTAGTCCTTTACCAGTATCAACAGAGGTGAGCTCAGAGCTGAAATTTGATGCACACCCACTTCCACTGAGAACTTTAAAGTGAGACGGAACACTGTTCGTACTTAAGGCAATGTGTCCATGTACATAGCTTTCACTAATTCTAACAATGTTTCTGGGACTTTGAACCAATGCAAGACTACCTAAAGGAGCTTTCTTGGGACCTTGCCTAATGGTTTCTCCAAGTTATAGGAATGTCCAGTTGGACTCATTCCTCATCTCTAGCTTCTTCTCAACTATCTTTCTCTCTGCAAACATCAGATCAGTTGTGCTTCATCCTGATTTGATTCTGAACTGCTCATTTCCCATGTTACTTTCTACTACTCTGCATATTCATTTTTCAATCACGCTATTCAGAACTTTCATGCAATATGAAATGAGTTTGATACTTATGCACTGCCCACAGTGGTGAATGCCCCCCTTTGTTCTTGAACACTAACACTAGTATGCTTATTCTCCAGTCATCTGGGATACGCCTTTCTCGCCATACTGCTATGACTACCCTCAACAGCTATTTCTCCCCTATCTCACCCAGCATCTTTTTCATATCTGCTGTGACCTCATTTGAGCCTGCTGCTTTCCCTGACTTCATTTTCCTTAGTGCTGTTCTTACTTCTTCTATGGTGGGTTCCTTCTCTTCTCTCACTGTAGGCCGCGTCTGGGGTAGTACAGCTTCTGTGGGATTTTCTTTATTCAGGAGCTGCTGGAAGTACTCCTTCCATCTGCCTTTGATATCTTGTGGACTGGCAAGCGGTTTTTTGTTGGCATCCCTTATGAAGAATGTCTGGCTATCTGCTTTACTTTCTGTCTTTGTCTCTCAACCTGATATAATTTATTTGTGTCATCTACTCAGTCACTTTCCAGAAGCTGGTAGAGTGCCTCTGATACCCTTTTCTTTGCTATTGCTACTCATTTCTTATCTTCTTTGCTAGCCAACCAGTATTTCTTTCTAGCCTTGTCAATCTTTTCCAGCTCCTACTTTTTCCTCTCCTCCTTTTTTCTTTTGATGACTTCCTGAACTTCTCCACTCCACCACCTTTGTTCCTTATAGAATCTTATTTCCATACCTGGCTCAGTTGCATATCTGTTCTGTAGTCCTCACACATGCTGTTTTGAGGAGATGCAAATTTTCCTTCATTACCACCTATTTCCTCTTCTTCAGGTGCTACAGCCTTGACTAATTCCTTAAACTATTGTGTTTTCTCTTCAGTCAGTTTCCAGGTCATCAGCCTGGTCTGTGTTGACCTTAGTGGTTCTGTGACCACTGCTTTCAGCTGATTGTGGCAACCAGTGGTTTATGCTGTAGGCATCCCAACACCCCCACTAATTATATATACTAACTCCAAGATTAGACAATCCACAGAGAAAGGGAATATTCCTATATGCGGGGAATGTCAGTCTTGCTCACCTGTTGACTATCTGTTTGTAGCAACCAAATGATATCAGCATATATGGTCATTCAACCCAGTATATATATATATATATATATATAGGTTCATAGGTTCATACTAGGCTATCTGCCCTAGGGCATTTATAAGCCTAGTCAGAGTGTGTTTGGCTTTCGCCACCCATTTTAAATTAATTTTGCTATGCCCTTTTTCAAGGTTAGTATACTGTGCCTCTGTCTAACAGTGACACAGAAGGGATACCCGAGGTAAACCTACGATCTCCCATCCACTCAACAAGATTCCTCTTGAAGAGAGTCAGTGAGGGACTCTGCCTAACCTGGACTGGGATTTTATTCCAGAGTGAAGGGAGCCTCTGGGTTATGAATCTGTCCCTCCAGCATGTCCTATTTATTTCAGTGCTGAGGTTCAAGTCCCTCGAGCGCGTAGCTCGATGGGATTTCTGTGGTGCAGCATGTCCATTAATTCCGGTTTGGACATGGCTTTATACGTCAGGCACAGATCGCCTCTGAGCAGGCGGTATGCCACTGAGTAGAGCTGGAGTTTCTTTAACCGGGCAGCATACGGCATCTGTTTGAGCCCCTTGATCCTCTTGGTGAGGTACTTTTGGGGTCTTTCCAGTTGCTGCAGGTGTCTGGTAAGGTACATCCCAAAAGGGGCATTGTACTCAATTATGGGCCTGATGAGGGATGAGTAAAGAGGCACGATGACCTCCCCTGATCTAGATGTGAATCCCTTCATGATTAGGTGGGCTATATAAAATGTTTTTCTAACCACTTTGGCCACGTGGTTGTCAAATGAGAGATTGCTATCAACTTGGGTCCCCAGGTCCCTAATTACTTCTTCAGTAGTTAATGAATTACCACCTATGTGGTAATTTGTGGGCACTTTGTTTTTGCCAAAGGGGATGACTATACACTTTTTGGTGTTTAGCTTGAGGCCATGGCTCTGGCACCAGTTGTTTGTTTCTATGAGGCCCTTTTGGAGGATGCTTGTGTCGGCTGGAGAGTCTATTATGGTGCCCAGTTTGCAGTCATCTGCGAACTTGGTCAGCCACAGTCCTTCCATGTTGGCCTGTACCTCCAAGAAATATATACCGAACAAGAGAGGTCCCAGGACTGAGCCTTGTGGGACGCCACTTGTAACTGGTTTGGAGTCTGACATGGCACCAGCTATTCTAACCATGTGGGTTCTGTCCTTGAGCCAGTTTGCAACCCATCTAGTGACATAGTGAGTGAGCTTATCTATAATGCCCGAGTGGGGTATTGTATCGAAGGCTTTTGCGAGGTCCAGGTAGGCTGTGTGGACCACCTTCCCCTTGTCAATGGCCTTGGTGACTGTTTCAAAGAAATTGACCAGGTTTAAGAGGCAGGATCTGCCCTTAACAAAGCCGAACTGGGTAGGATCCAGTGTCTGTAGGTCCCCAATATCTTTATTTATAAGGTCCATGATGATCCTTTCCATAGCTTTGCAGACCAAGCTAGTGAGACTTATGGGGCGATAGTTTCCAGGATCCGTTGAGGCACCACCTTTGTGGAGAGGGACCACTGTTGCTGTACGCCACTCTTTGGGTGCATATCCTGTAGTAAGGCTGAGATTGAACAGTAGTTTTAGGTTTGGGTTTAGCTCTTCTTGGAGTTCATGTAGGACGCAGCCTGGGACACCGTCTGGTCCCATTGATGCTGTGTTTCTTGCTTTGGAGAGGGCAGCTCTTACCTGAGCATCTGAGATGTTGGGGGGCAGCACTCTGCTGGGATAGATATTAGCCCTTTTGGTGGGGAGGGGGGGGGTTTGCACTAAACCTGTCAGCTAGGATGTTGGCAATGTCTGTGGGTTCAGTGTATTTTTTGTCATTTTGGACTAATTCTGAGCATATCTGGAAATTCCCACCCAGGTTCCTAACATAACTAAAGAAAGCCTTGTGATTATCCTTAGTGTCCTGTGCAATTTTTCTCTCGAAGCTGGCCTTAGACGATTTTATGAGTGCCCGTAGTTTTTTGCTAATACTGATCAGAGATGCCTTCCCTTTTTGGGATTTTGCTCTGTCATGTAGTAGCTTCCTCCTTCTATTGTATAGTTTGCTTATGGCTGGGGTCCACCAGACAGGACGTCTGCCTTTGGAGGATTGGGTCTTGGTTTTATTTGGGATTGCATGATCCATGCATTCCTGAAGGTGTTCATAGAATGCGTTTATAAAGGATTTTGCGGTCTGGGCGCTATTATCCACAGGCCCGGGGGCTTTGAAGGATTCCACCTCGGTTTTGAGGAGTGTGAAATTTGCTTTAGAGAAGTTTTTCACTGTGGTTTTCTGGGCATGGGGTGGGGTTGGGATGTGAATATCTAGTGAGATTAGTTTATGGTCTGATCTTACCAGTGAGGGATACACTTCTGGTCTGGAGCATAGAGTCCCCATGTTGGTGATGATCAGGTCCAGTATGTTTTCCCCTCTTGCGGGAGTGGTAACAAGTTGTTCCATAGCATTTGAGTTTATAAAGTCTAGGAACCTTTGGGCTAGGGTGTTGGAGCTAGAGTAATGCTCCCAGTCTATGGTTGGGTAGTTGAAGTCACCCAATATAATGGTGTTTGGAGAGACCTTCATATTTTCCAGTGTTCTCAGGAAGGCCGAGTGGGGTTCCTGGGTTTGGGAGGGTGGTCTGTAGCAGGCTATAAACTGGAAGGCAGTTTTACCCACTGTTAGTTGCACATGGATAGTCTCTGATGCTTTGTGCTGTGCCACCAACCTGGAGGTGTGGGTATCTTTGACGAATATTGATACTCCCCCTCCTTTTGTGGTTCGGTCCAAGTTTTGGGGACGAAAAGCATGGTATGAGGTATAACCTGGTAGTGCTGGGGTACTCTCGAGAGCCTTGAACCAGGTTTCTGTTACTGCACAGATATCGATGCTTTCCATGCTAAGGAGAGTTTCGAGTGCGTGCATCTTGAGGTTTAGACTTCTGGTGTTGAGTAGCATTACTCTTAGTTTCTTATCCCTTGTGATACCTATGGAGGTGGATTTGTCTTTTGAGCCTTGCCTAAAAAAGGCAGTATGGGGGTAGCAAGAGCCTTTGCCAATATCCGAAAGCCCAGGGGTGACAGGTGCAAGCCTTCCCTAGCGAAGCATCGTGGCCTGTCGAGCATGTCATCCAGGCTGACAGGCATTGGATCCCCTTTGAATGACACCAATACTTAAGCCAATTGTTGAAATTGATAATCTTGTCTTCATACTGTGGCATCATTCTTGGTGAGGGTAAGATGCTACTCAAGGTCAGGGTCATACCGGCCTAGGCTACATGCTCAGAGAGCTCCTCTATGTCTCTTTTCATGTAGTCCAGGGAGGTACGTCTCATGTCATTCACACCAGCATGGACAATGACTGAGTCATATTTGTACTTGCCTTGGAGTGACTTGAGTGCTTGTGTTATGTGGCGGATCCTAGCGCCCGACAGGCAGCTCACCGTGACCTTCACCTTGTTCAGCCTGGTGAGTGGGACGTCAGTTTGCCTGATGATAGAGTCACCTATTACAAGTGTATCAGGTGTGTTGTTTAGCCTTAAGGGCTGTGACTGTTCGGCACACTGGCTTTGTGAGCTATGTGTTGCACGTGTTTTGTTTTGGGGTAACGGTTGCTTGGGTGTCTGCTTTGGAGGTCTCTGCTGCTTAGGCAGATTTTTATTTAGAGCCTCCAAGTATGTTTTTGGGTGTTTATGTGTTTGGTTTGCTGTCGTGGTAGGTCTATGTGAGACTGGAATTTTAGTCAGTGTGGTTTCCTTCTCCTCCTGACTGGTTACGCCAGTACTGAGTTGAGAGAGCTTAGCCTCCAGTTTGGCTATATGGTTGCATCTCTCACATGTGTTGGAATTTGTTGGGAGGAGGAGAGGGTTGTCTGTGTACATGAGGCAGTTGTAACATTGCCACAAGATTCCCAGATTCACCAGCTGGACTGGAGAGGAGATTGACAACTGACCTTTGGACATGCTAGAATAGTATTGGGAATTACTTTATAATTGAAAAAAAATGGCCAATGGGGAGCAAGGTACTCCAGGGGGAGTTTGTGAGGGTGTAGTGCTTTTAATTTTTTAGTGCTGTTTATACATATATATATATAGAGAGAGAGAGACAGAGAGAGAGAGAGAGATGTGTGTGTGTGTGTGTGTGTGTGTGTGTGTGTGTGTGTGTGTGTGTGCTATGCCTTTATTCTCATAGACAAGTGATCACATATATTGCCTAGCTATAGCAGAAATACTTAAAACTTCTACCGTATGGAATGCAAATGGTCTTCAAGAGGAAGTAAAGGTTGAAAGTAGCTGTTCATTTAAATTCTATTTCTCCTGAGGCATACATCTTTAATATAGGTAACAAAACTATAATAAATGATCATATAAAGATCTGCAAATAATGATACAGTCCTATGGTAGGTGCTCTTAGTGCAGGTGTGGCTTTTGTATGATGCAGTGCAGGGGGTACCTGAGGAACAGCTTACAGATACAGTGGGACAATGCTAATACTGCTAGCACTTGCAATGTGTGTGTGTGTGTGTGTGTGCTTGTCAGTTCTTATGAGCCAATCACCCACAAGAGTTCTTAGTACTGAGAGATCATGAACTGACAAGAATGATCTCTCAAGTCATTATTTATGGAAAGAAACTGGAATGCTTGTCAAATTCATAATTATATCAGCCATCACAACCTATTAAACCTGTCAGGATTAGGTATCAGGAAAAGCCTGTCCACAGTAGCTGAAGCTCTTGATCTGTTGTTAGAAGCCTACCTTTACAAACAACAGTTTACAGATATGCCTCCCTTCTCTGTGTTAAAACACAGGCTAGATTGCAGTCTTGTCTTTGTGAATTTATTTCAAAGAGCACGCAAGACTGAAATTCATCTTAGATGCATTTCTATCCATTTGGTCATAACTTGTTTGCTTCATGTAGAAACTGTATATTGTGTAGTAAAGATGAAGGTCTGCATTATTCCAAGGTTGGTAACTTTGCAGGTATGAGCTATCAAATTCCACCCTTACAATGTCGATATCCCTTCAATAGATGAATACCTGCACATTTATAGCATAATGTACTGAAACATGATGCTTCATCATCTGAAGATACAGGGAAAGCCTTGATACAGAGAAATGCCAGATTATATGCAGTACAGCTACTGAGCTTCAGATGGAGAGATAATGGGAAATCCCTAGCAGATTTCTAATGTTTGTGTGTGTGTGTGTGTGTGTGTGTGTGTGTGTGTGCGTGTGTGTGTGTGTGTGTGTGTGTGCGCACGTGTGTGTGTGTGTGTGTGTGTGTGTGTGTGTGTGTGTGTGTGTGTGTGTGTGTGTGTGTGTGCGTGCGTGCGTGCGTGTGTGTGTGTGTGTGTGTGTGTGTGTGTGTGTGTGTGTGTGTGTGTGTGTTGGTCGATCGGCTCTGTTAGACAAATTTCCATTAGGGACCTAGTCTTGGTAGTAATGATCAGGCTCTCCAAGGAAATAGAAGAAATGTTTTGCAAGTTATTTCCAAAATTCACATACTACTCCTCAGATGTGTACACATTCTGAAGTCACTGTGATGCGTGTACAGCACTTTGTTCAGATAGACTTGATTACATAAGTGATCAGTTACTGTAATCTATCTTTTGCAAAAAAAAAAAAAAAAACCCTGTAGCTCCTGAAAATGCACTGAGCTCAGATGATTTATCATTCCTAGCATATAGACAAATGAAGTTACCCCCTTATTGAACAAGTTTTTCATATTTGTAAGTGATAGACAAGTAATCAATGCACAGTTATTCAAAGTCAGTAATGCATTATTTCTGAAACCTAGAAAAGGTCTTGTACATCTTCATATAGACCTGTCTTGTTAATTAACTGTGAACCAAAAAAATATGGCTAATTTTGGGCACTATACCAGGCAAAGTGTGACTACCTCAATGAACACTGGACAAGTCAGTTCTGTTAGAGGAAGGAAATCCTTTTTACATTTGTTTAAAGTGTTGAACATGATCTCTTCTGTAGAATATGTAAAAGACCAGTGGTGTCTCTTATCTTTCGATGCTGAAAAAGGCATTCAATAGGATAAATAGTATTTTTTGGGCGGTGGGGTTCTAGGTCTGATCAGTATAAACTCTCCATGGCGATTCATTAATTATGTAAAAGCCATATTTTCAGAACCATTCAGCTTTGGTTTATTATTATAGAACAATGTCCCTTCCTTTTGAATGACTGAATGGAACTAGATCAAGGTTTCATTGTCTTCATATCTTTTTCAGCAATTTTTTCAGTTTTCCTGTTGTGTATGACAAAGAAATAATATATGTGGTATTAAGCTGGACATAATTATTACTTGACTATGCTTAACACATGGTCAGAGAGATTTTGACTTGTAATGAAATATATAGTAAATACTTCAACTATAAACAAAATATCAAAATGAAAGTATTTTTCAATGATAAAACTGTCTTATAAGCAAGTCATTACAGAGTAATTAATCCTAAATGGTTAGAGTACAGGGGGGTCTCTTACATCAAGAAGGTGGCCATGTTGGATGAGAAACTGAATAGGATCATAGAATCATAAGACATTACTAGGCTACTGGCCCTGAGGCCCTTACAAGCTTAGCCAAGAATTTAGCCCATGTTCCAACAAGTTAGCACCCTATGCCACTGTCAAGCAGGGACACAGGTGGCATAGGGTGCTGACTTCTTGGAACAACCTAAATGAGAGATTAATTGCTGATGTCACAGAAGGGGGGTCAGTCAAAGATTAGGAATGAGGATAACTTTCAGAATGTTAGATGCTAGCTGGAACTAACTGAGCAACACTTAGCAAAAATAAATAAAGTCCTTTTATAGGAGGAAAAAGCTATTCAGTTTAGGGTTTAAGCACATTGTTATTTAACAATGGATGAGCATTCTGTCTTAGAGGGACAGTCAGGACTGTTTCTTTGTGGCAAGATTTATCACATCAAACTCAATACTCTCATAATGACTTTAGGTCCCTTATGGTTATTCATCCATGCTGCTGAGGACACTGAAAATAGAAATCAGTCTTTTATGGAGCACAAAACCACATCATGCTAGTTTTGTTGCAGTAGCACTTCTATTCAATGAAAAAGACATCTAATGTATGAGTGTTATTTTTAGTAAAAGTGGCTCCGCTGTTGTCCTCATGTTCTCAGGCCCAGAAACAGCCAATGGTCTTTTATCAATATGTAGAGGGGTAGAAATATTTCATGCTTCATACCTTTAGTGTCTCACTAAAAAGACCTTCCTTCTTGATAATTTACAATCTGGCTCATACATCAGAGGTGATCCTGTTATGGATTAATGTAACCATACATTGGCTCCTAATACTGCTGTGAAATCTGACTATTAGCAATGATGTAGGGCAAGTACTATTGTGTAATTTTTCAGTGCATGTATGGAGCTAAAGCCTTACTTGTTCTGAATTGCCCAGCTTAGTGGACCATAAAGCTAAAGGCCTTTGAAGAAACACAGAGTTTTACTTCTGGTGTAATTACAGCTGAAATTCCACCTAGCAAGTACTGTGTGTTTCAAATGGTATCGGCTTGACAATATTGTATTAACTATAATAGATCCCTTATACATCTAGATTTGCTTAGTGAATGTTGGATGAAGCTAATAGAGTCATGCAGCTGCCCTGTACAGCATAGTTTATTTAGCAAAAAAATAGGAAACTGTGAAACACTGATGTGAAGCATAACATGCTGTACTAACAGAAATAAAACAAGACATGATGCCTGATTAGAAGTTAAGGAGTAGACACTGTGCCGAGGCTTAAATCTTTGCATGACAGATTGTGGAACAATGCATATGCTGTGCCCTGCTCTACATTATTTTATGTTTCTTATATATCTTAAGTGAGAGTATCACAGGCTGATTTGTGACACAATAACAACATGCTGCCATTTTGCAATGTTATTGAAATGGTGGTTGAAGCATGGTTTGGTATTGCCTAACAACGGGCTATAGATGCCTGTATGTTGAAAATGCCATCAAACTGGCCTTCACATAAACATATTTTTAAAGTTATTTATTTAGTTATGTATTTATTCTTTGTGAACTGGGTTAGTCTCACTAGGCTAGTAGCCTCTTTTCAGGGGAGATCCAAGGTGACATTTCTACTACAACATGCAAAGTAATCATGTTTTCTGACTGCCTGATCCTTTTGGAAATATTGAGGCTGCTTGCATCTTTCAAATTGCACTCTGTCAGGAAAAGTTTTAATAATGTGAAGGCAGCATGAGACAATTAGCTTGTGATGCAGAAAGACATACCCCAGGATTCAATAAAATCCATGTAGGCTCCTTGTAGAGCCTACATGGAATGTATCCAAGTACAAGCCCATGGTTCTTTACCAGCAGCACACCATACATATTAAGTATAGTGCCCTGCCAAGGGAGATGACAGTAACCTGGATATTGAATCCATGCAAGCAGCAGATTAGAGGCTGTCCCATACTTCTGGAGTGTCCAGAAAACATCTGGATAGGTAGTAAGCACAGGACAGTATTGTATTTTTTTTTTTATTTTTATGTGTTGTTCGCACAGTGCGGAATGGTGCTTAGTGATGCCGAGCTGTGCTTTTACATATACACCTCACATCCGCTATATAACTAAAAATAGAAACTGGATGTAATCAATTTATTTTTTTTTTTGGTCTGTTTCTGTTTGTGCGGAGCAGTGTGGTGCTTAGCAATGCCATCAGATATCTAAAAATAGAAACTGGATGTATTTAATTGTTGCAGTTGTGTTGTGCTTAGCAATGTGCAAACCCATGCAATTTCACTGTGCAATGTTAAGAGGAATCTTAGTAGTATGTCTGAAGATATACTGCTGCCCTATACTATCCAAGTAGCTAGGTTGTGTCATAACCTACAGTGTAGTGGGTCCTGGGTTTGAGTCCTGGCAAGTTGCATGTTTACATTTATTGCTGTGAAAATGTGTCAGGTGACTGAAACATCACTTTAATTTAAAATTATAAAATAAAGTGTTCACTATTCCTGTATTCACTGCATGTGTGCTCTAATCTGGCACCAATCAACCATGAAATGTAAATGATTAAAGAATACAGCAAAAACAGTCTGAAATAAATGGAGTGCATTACCAAGAGTAAGGTTCAAGCCTGTGCTCTGCTCATTTTGTCTGACATAATGCTGTATATTGGACCCAGGCAATGAACATGGTGTATGGGTAAGGTTACTGGCGTCCTGGACATTTTCAATACAGTTTAACTTAGGAGTGTGTTCTGATAAGTAATTTTTCCAAATAAATGTTCATTATTACTATAATCACTGCATGTGTCTTCTAATCTGACACCAGTCAACTGTTAAATGTTAATGAATAAAGAATGTAGCCACATATGTCTGAAATGCACATATAGAATAACCAGAGTAAGGTTTAGGCCTGTTGTCTGCTCATTCTGTCTGTAATAATGCAGTATATTCCACCCAGACAATGAACATGGTCTATGCATAAGGGAACTGAAATCCTGGACTGCTATCTATGTGTCTAAATGTCAGACTTAAAGGAACATTATCAATAAAGTTTAAAAAAGGATTGTGCTTTGATAACTACTGTAGTTAACTAAAGTGCTCCTTATTCATGTGGTCACTGCATTTGGTTTCTAATGTGATACCACACACAGCTATGCATGTATGTAAATGTAGTGTTTCACACAAAATATAGCAATAAAAGTCATAAAGGAGACTAGTGTTTTGAGAATTCATGATATTGAAATAAATTGCACATACTTCCTGGAGTCACTGCTTGTGGGTTCTAATCCCATGGCACCTAGCTGTAAAATAATCAGCTGTTTAGTGTACTTAGTGTACATGAACAGACCTCTCAACTGTCATGCTTTTGAAGAATGTAATGACTAGTGCCCCATACAACTGGCCATTGATTATCAGATATATGAAATTACTTGGAATGCAATTTATTGGCAAATCCATTTACAGAACACCTTGGCAGCAATGTATGAGCATACTATGTAAAACAGTTCCCTGTTGTTGTGCCTGCGTACCAGCATTTGTTAGTGGTCAGCTCATACTGTCCCATGCTAACAGGTTGAGAGATGTGTACAGGTGACATCATCTATACAAGAAATGCAGTCACTGTACTCACAACTGAAATAGCACATCTGTGGAAGCATGTATTAGTGATCTGTGTAGTAATATTACCTGCAAAGTTAATAATGGTATGTTCCCCCACACTCCTTATCTTCTTTAATTTATTAATGTTATTTATTACTGTGATTTGATATTAATATAGATTGGTAACTAACTGCTATGTTGGCCTTATGTACTATTTCATACTGGTTTGCTGTTAACATACTTTCCTTGTTATTTATTGCTTTGTTCCTCATACTATTCCTTTATATTTCATTTCATTAACCAATATTATTTTCCATTATGTTAATACTAACATTTGTTTGGCTATTTCGTTTGTTAACTTATGTTTATAATTCATTTACTACAGCAAAACAAAGTAGGCCAGTTCCTGGTAAAACATCTACCTCGGCCTTCCTGGCCGTGGCACCGTGGCCCAGCATGTCTGGGCCATAGCCTGGTGGTGCCCTCTTTGCTGCCCCGGCACTACCTGCAATGTTGGGCAGCTCCACTTCACAGACTTGGGCTGAATCCTCCCTCTGGGATCGTTGGTGGAGGGGATGATTTTTTATCACACATAAGGACCTGCCAGGTATGGTGCATGGGCTGGTGCGCCTAACTATTGGTGCATACCTACACCAGATGGAGAGCATGCTGGCCATCCTGGTGGGGTAAGCCTTGCCCCAGATGTCAGCCTCCACCACTGTCACCACAGGGACAGTGAAGGAGCAGTGCTGACAGTCCCATGGGTGAGGACTTGAGTCACCCTGCTGCCATGTGTGACATTGATGGGATGGGGATTCCACAACACCCTCCCCATCCAAGGTGTTCACCCTCCTATTGTATCATACACCAACCCTGTCTGATTTCTTGTATGTCTTGCCTGTCTGCAAAGCTTCCTCAACTACCCATCTTATTTCCCCCACATGTACCTATGTTCCTTCCCCAACATTCCATTCTCACCTTCAAAAAAAAAAATGGGCACCTGCCCACCCCCAAAAATGTTATCCCATGCATAGCTCTCCATTTCACACACTTGTCCACTGGACACACGTAATTTGGTCCAATTAACTTGACAATGCACTTATGTTGTTGTCATCCCTCTCCAAAATCAGCTAAAAAAAATCTGTAAAAGTGCACAGGTGTTGTTGTTGAAAAAATGGATAGCTATGCTTCTGTCCTACATCCATCCTGCACATCCTTACCTGCCCTTCACTGTGCTCTTCCCCCTATTTGCATCCCATTTCACCACTGTACTGTCTCCCCATTTTTCTTTTCTTTAAAGATTTTTTGCTTGATATGGCATGCTACATTGATATATACTTTTGAAAAAAAATATTAATAATTTTCAAAAAGTGCACCTGTATCCTATTTCGAACCCAGGACCATCGTACCTGCAAAACAGTGAATCAACCCACCAAGTAGCAGTGAGAGAAATACATCACTATAAAGCCACACACATGAGCTTAGACATAAGTGAGGTATCTAATAGCAGGTAACCCTGCAATTATATGTAGAAAATTTAAGAATACACTTGCTAAAACATTAATGAAAAATAGGATTTTAACTGGGACTCTGTATACAAATACAACATTCTAAAGCCATACATATAATAATAGACGTTAAGTGTGATATTTAACACAGATAGCTGTGGAATATAACTGCAACATGTACAAATACACATGCGGTAACAGTCCCCTCTGTAGCTCAGTCTGTAAATCGCATTAAGATAGTTACTTTTTGGTACACATGATCATGGGTTCAATTACAGCTGTGTCTAGCAATGAAAATACACGTATGTGGACATCAACATTATAAATAGTGATATATGTCTCTGTTTCATTACATATTTATCCACCCAAAGCAGTACAGGTGGAATGTCTGCATCTAAATAATAGATGTCAAAGGCCTACAGATAGGGCCACTTTTAACTAGTCCTAGTACAACACTAGAAAGTGTAAAGAATGTCAGATCATGCATTAACCTGAATTCCAAGAGAATGTTGAAGTGCGCACTGAAATTGTGGCCCAGTAATATCAGACTGCAGCCCACAGTGATTTGCTGATGACATCACAGACAACCACAGCTACACAAGTAACATACATATATGGAGGTTGAGCTAGATGCAAGGGTTGCCAGGGGACTTAACAGGGGAATACTGTGACATAACATGTGACTTGGCAGATGTCCAAGTGTGTGATATCATGGTTAATGTACTCCCTACTTTTTTCTAGAACACACCAAGCATTTTGCCTTGTATTGTGCTACTGATACCATTGGCTGACATACTTACCTGCAACAGATACTTTAATTCCCAGTGGGATGGGTACCTTCAATCTGGCTCAGCTTATACAACAAGGCTGCCACAGGTCCCGCACTTACTCTTAAAGCTTGTTGTCCTGCAAAGTGTTCCCCCTCTCTGCCTATGCCTATTGCCTGCAACATCTCCTACAGCTTCAGCCTGTAGCACAAACATCTATATGTAATAAGTAGCTGCTACAGACATTCTCTCTGCGATGATGTAGTATCTGTACCCCAGTAATTTCCAACCCAACATATGAGAAAGTGATTGTAATCTACATTGAGGCTTTATATCCTGTTCAGTGATTGCATAGGACTGGCTGATTATACTGCAAATCAGCTGTGTTGGCTGCAATTATCATTTCAGAAGCAAAATTGGTTCAGAGGCAATCACTTGCTAATGAAAAGCATGTTAAAAAGGCAAACAGCTAGCTAGGGGAACCATTGTGTATGAGGGTTACTTTGCAGGGTGAACTCATTGGCACAACATTTATATATCTGTACCTTTCAACAAAGAAGTATTGTACTCCATCAGGTATGTAACCATTTTGTTTCCAACATGCTCCATATGTTTAAATATACTTAGAGGGAATGGGGATTACATCAGTAAGCCTTTCTTAGAACTGTAATGATGACATGTCATTGATCTCCACATGTGTTTCACCTACAGAGGAATTAGAGTACAGTAAGGGTAGAATGCTTTTTGTAAAATTGGTGCACCGATCTCCTGGAAATTTCCCTTGATAGCGGTTGTAATACTACACTGCTATTTGTTTAGCACTGTTGTTTTTATATAGTATAAGGTGGGTTGCACCTACGGGACACACTTTAATGGATTCCTGTGTTGGGTGTATGATTATAAATCAGTATTTGTCATGGCACAAACATTAATAGCTTCCTATTGGTACTATCCTAGTTGCATCCACATCGTTACTATGTTTGCATGGTGCTGAATATGAGATTTGTAATCAGGCAGTGAATACTGGTAGCCATCTGTTATTGCTGTATCTGCATACTGTACTCCCACGTATGTGATCTTGACATGTGTTCCCATTTTGTTGTCTTTCAGGAAATATGTATCCTGACATCAGGCCCCTTTTACAGATGCTGAAAATGACATCATCCTGGAAGCCTTGCATCAACATCATCAACTCCTTCTTTCGAGGGGGAGGCCAAACAGGGAAGAGAGGGCAGCACTGTGGGCTGACCTGGTTGGCCGTGTGAATGCTGAATCTGTCACAGATGTTGACACCCCTATTCTGCCCTCATTATCACTGTGTACAGTCAGCATGCCTACACATACCCGGTCCCTTGAGGCCACAGATACTGCACGGTCAGAGTGTGAGGACATTGAACAGGAAAGTGTGGCTACCATGGTTGCAGTGAATGTCAGCACTGGCCATAGCCAAAGAGATGGTGAATTTGCACACAGGCAGATTAATAGGTGTACTCGTAGGACCCCTGCTGTCCTTCCACCACCTGCTGCAGGTGTCTCGTCATGTGTCACTCAGTGTATCTTTAGGGCCATCATGAAGGCACAGGTACATTCCAAAAGTAACTCCAGATGAATGCTCAGGGTTATGGATGCAGCACAGTCTGATATCCATGACTGCCTCCACCACACTGCTGATACCCTGGATAGGTTGATGAATGCAGTGGAAAAGACATTGATCTGAGACAGATCACAGAATATCTGTCTTGGAATGCACATTGTCTGTGATGGAATATCTGGTTGGAGTTGAGCGTCAGACTATTGGACATAGGTCAGCAACTACATCTGCTGAGAGTCCACGTGGCCATGCAGAGTCATGATTCTGTAGTGGCAGTACATCCAGCACTCCAATGGGAGTATGCTGTCCTCACCAACACATGGCAGGCCGTGGACTCATGGTTCTAGGTGTTCCCATGGAGGACATGATCCCAGCAGACAGCAGTCAGTCACCCTCAAGTAATAGTCCATCATCTGAACTTGGGCATGAAGGTGCCAGTGTAATTCCTGGCATAGCCATTTCCCATGTTCAGGGGTGGAGATGGTGAGCTGTCTGCTCTACCATGCATGTTTAAAGCTGTCCAATATACTGACACATAGGGCTAGCACTGAGCTTGACTGTGTTCATGCAGACACTCACACACCACTGACACAATCAGGTCACCTGCAGACACACATGACAGATTTCCATGGTCCATCTTGCCTGCTTCCCTTACTGACTCACACACATGCTTGTTAACCTGTTGGGTCTGCCTGGGCCTCCTGCACCCCCACACAACACCCTGTGCAAGTGATGATACCTGTGCCACATCCCTGTCATCCTTGTCATTGATGCAGGGAAATGAAGCTATGTGTCTGATTCACAGGGTTTATATAAATGACTATGTATTTGTGTCATCCGTTGTTGCTTTTCACATGCCACTTGTACTGGTCACAGATATTGTTTGCTGCTATTTGTAATGAGCAAACCACATTATTTTGTGTACATTACTTTGGATGATGTCATAATGGCTGTATACGTACACAATGCAAGGTGTCTCATGGAACTGTTTATGTTTCAGTGTCAGGATTTTGTACGACACACCTATGGGTACATAGGTATAATAAACCCGTAAGTGTCAGATCACAGGGTGGAATGTCAGAACAGAAGAAAAATGGCATCAGAAAGGTAACGCAGTATAGGTGCATAGCTCCATAGGTTCATATGTATATAACAGGCTAACAAGAACAATAACTGTTTTCAGTCTAGTCATGCATCCTTAATCTCTGACAAGGTCTGGTATGCTTGATAAGTGTAGGCAGGATTTTGGGAGCTGACACATCTACAAACTATGGCATATGGGATGAACCATCTGCAATTTCCCTGTGACCATAGGCATTTGTCCTAAACCAGTTATGATTGTCTTATTCTGCATCTCTTTGTGTAACTTACACATGATGTGTGTTACAGTAGAAATGTGCCTCACGTGGATGGGGAGCCTGTTAGATATAGGGCATATTGTGTGGTTACATACCTGCCTCTCCAGCATGTCCTATTTATACCATAGTCAAGGTATAGCTGTGTAGAACAGGTAATACTCGTGCTAGTCATTTCTTGGATATGCAGTGCGTACACAGTGGGATCTGACACCTGCTTGTATGGCAGCCATACACCTCCCCTCCAAAGCATATAGTAGACATAATACACAGTTACAGCCCTGACACAGTCTGCACAAGACATGTTATGTACACTGTGTATTGCTTTACCATGGAACCAGTGTGACTGTTACAGTTGTTGGATATAAATGCATAGTAACATAGCAAAGGTGATATTTCACTCCATGATAGGTGTGATGAGTGCCAAATGCAGTGTAACATTGACATTCTGGGATTTACATGCCATACCTTTTTCTGTAGGTTGTGCAACATTGAATGAATCCCCACATCTTACCGACCAGTGAAAGTAAAAGGCTAGATCAGTCTCTAAGTCCATAAGGCCCTGACTAATGGGTCAACTTTTGGAGGTGTATGGACAATACAATATGTTTCTAATGTAGATGCCTTCCAAAAGTATAATATTGTACATTACTTGGCATTTAGTATTTGTCAATGGATCTCACAACAACTGAATGTGTGTATCAGCCCATCCTGGATAACTATTGGTTCCGTGTGGGATTCAGTGACACCTCCTAATTCGCAATCATCTACAAATGTACTCATTCTGAGGTCACTGATACTGGCCATGACTGCAGGGAGGGATATGGCTAGGAGGGGTAGTCCCAGGAATGATATGTGAGGGAAGTCCACTGGTGACCAGCCTCATTGTAATGGTGGACTAGCCAATGCTATCTTCCTGGATCTGACTGTCAGACACTTGGCTATCCACCAGCTGACATACCAGCTTGTAAATAACCTGTACAGTGCCTCAACTATGCCTCGTCACCTAATCTTGTCAAAATCTTTCTCAGGCCATGGTAGGTAGAGTGTATAATTTTCCCCTCATCAATTGCATATTTTAACACTCAGTGAAGTCCACTGGTTAGTCTAGGCATGGTCTGACATTGAACAAAACTAACTAGGTTTGGGCCAGTGTCTGCAGGTGTTCTACATTGTTACTGATCATTTCCATGATAAGCCTTTTCATGGCTTTAAATATGAGTACTAAGACATCTTGGGACAGTGCCTTTCACTGAATGTTAGTTGTCCTGTATGCAGCTAAGTACTGCAGTTAATTCCATCATGGTTTCCAACAAGATAGTCATCGAAAATGTCTGTGTCAAACAATGGAGAAGAAAGTCATACATGCATGCTGTGAAGGTAAGGAGGGCATGTTTGCACAGTTATTCTGCATTTGGACACTACTCAAGTACTGTGTACTGAAATGACACAATTACATTGTGCAGAATGCTGACAAGAGGGGAGTCCCCTGCAATGCTAGTGCCTGGCTACTACTATGGCTGATGTCACCACAGCCACTCTCACCTGGGATACTATGCTCCTATACTTTCTCTCACTAGAAGCAAAATGTTAGTACCAAGTTCAACATGAGGAGCAGGTAACAACCTGATTATTCATCCAAATAGTTTTCCCACATCGTGCAAGCCTCTGTAGGCTTTGCATAACTTTTTACAGGTAGATGTCTTAATTAGCAACCAGAGCACTCATTTCAATTTGGCATGTATTATGTCTTTTATTCTAGGGTTTATTAGGATTTGACTAGAGTACAGTGCAGTGTCACAATATAATGTTAAATTCCAGTGACATAAACGTAGAAGGTTGCTTGCACAAACACAACAGTGGCAGTGATCCCTGCTGATGACAGTTTCACAGCAGTTCATGCAGTCTGACCTTCAACAGCTTTATGGTGCACATCTGTGTGACATGGATTGGAAACCTACTGCAGAGGAGTGGCCACATTTGGCCAAAGTGTGTACACCTCACACATGTCCTAGGTATGTTATACTGTACATTTATGCAACTGGACCTCATGTCTGTGTTCACACATCATGTCACACAACAACTGTCTGGTTGATTGAGAGGCACTGTAGACTAGTAAGGCCAAATTAATGATTGCAAAGTTGAACAAGGTCTCTGTGCATGCACAGATATCCACATCTCCACTGCAACGTGTGCCTGCAGATAGTGTGTTTGAGGCTGTCAACCCCAAAGGTGTAGCAGCATGACCCTAACTTAGCTGGAGTTGTACACTGTCACATTTGTAGGTATGGTATAACAGGATTATGGTTAATCCAAGGGCCACATGCCTGACAAAGCATTATACTCACTCAACCATGTTATGGCACACTGTCAGGTGCTGTATTACCTTAGGAGAACTACATTAAGGTGATAACATGTTACAGTTCAGCATCTGTTAGGCCACTGCCCAACAATGGTCTGCTGTGATGTACACACAAGCAAGACTCTATTGCTAATGGCATTATCAATGACCACTGTCAAGATGTGGAAAGTGTCCCCACCCCTATACACCTATGCCACACAAACACAACACGTGAGAGATGTGACTATATTACAAACCTTGATTCCATGCTGTCTCACACACAAGTCAGTACATATGACAATGAACAGTTCGCCAACATGCATACCTTACCACATACTCCAGTCACACCCACATCACAAACACCTGTATGTGTGGCACTCCTTACCAGACACATACGCAAACAACAGATACCTCAAAAACACAATTGCAAGCTCACTACACATAATCATACATCTGCAGAACACAGTACACATAATAGTGCATGCACCACTGTCTCAACAGTCAAACACCTGAGGCAAAAAACAAATTCAAACCTAATATTTTTAGGTGATTACATCATGAGACACATTGCTGTCCTTCTCATCAGGCTACATATCTGGAAGGTCACATTTACCTTTCTCTGAGGTGCCAGGATATGCCATACCACACATGCATGCAGGACTGTCAACATAAGGTAACGTTATGAAGATGTCATTGGTCCTGTTGGTGTGTACAACTTGAGACATACCTCAATGGACTGTATGCAGACACATGACTGAGCTTACAGACTCTGTGTTTCTGGAGGGTATGCTCATATCCGTCAGCTGCATTTCATCTTCACCTACAATGAAGGCTCAATACATATGGAAAATGATTGAAGTCAATAATTGGCTTATTGTGTGGTGTCATTGTAAGGGGATCCTGTACATGTCAGCTGATGATGACTTGCTCAATAGACCTCTATGCGTTACCACAGATCATGTTCATCTGTCACACCTGGGAGTTTATGCACTGGCCAAGGCTGCTGACACCCCCATAGTGCATGTTATAGTCGGTGTCTCAAGGGAAAACATTCCAATGAGGAAATGCCATCTTCAACCAACATCACAGTTATGCTGCTACATGCTAGGAATGCCAGGACTACACACCAAGTAAACAACAAAAGGCCAGCAATGTGCGATCCAGAAGTAGCAAAAAGAAAATAATTAGGTCAAATACATATAGATGGCTAAATAATAACCCTTTATTAGACAGACCGGTTTCGGCAACCAATGCCTTCTTCAGTGTATGAACAATTCACCAAAAATTCCATCCATTTCTAGACACACTCCACCTGTGAGACAGATGGAAAATGCAACCAGTATATATTTAAAGAGAAAGAACCCAAAATATAAACTGAAGTTATACATGATAGTAAATGCAATCATAACTTGACAATATATGGCAAATATAACATAAAAATAGGTAGATCATTGAAGATTGAAAAATAAAAAATGAAAAATAAAAAATATGTTACGAACTGGCCCCCACACATTGCATTATATAACATAAATGTAAATAATATTACTTATAGTGTAGTTTAGTTATACTGAGAACATATATCATGCATGCTGTCATAACCATAAAGAGCATCACATCCAAAGCATGAAAAAAAGGGCAATGAGTGTTCCAACAAAAAACATGCGGTTAGCAATTGATGATATAGCCGAATTCGAAAATCCATGCTTAGTCCAGTGTTCCAATATAATTCCTTCAGCTGTGATCGCATCAGATATGTCGATATGCCTTTGGCTGTCCTCCATCGGACCCTATATGACACATTAAGAAAACTATAAAAAAATATGAGAGATAGAGGCAAACAGATTACTATAAACCAATATTCATAATCATTCATGATGTAAATAAGATATATAAATCAATATGTATAAACATAAAACATAAATTGTACCAACCTATATCCTCATATTTACAAATGGTCATTTAGTCCAGGAGGGAATAGGGCACCCAATGTAATGATCCAATGTTGTTCCTTATGAGTTCCTTATGAGTAAGTATTTTGTGCCATCCCTGGGGATTACTACAGTTCCCCAGAATTCTATCTATAATTACAAAAGAAAATTGTGCTGGCAGACAAGAAGACAGATTATCTAATGAGTGGTGTGAAGCCTTACAGAAAGGGTCCATGCTTTTTGTCAACATACTGGCCCAATATTATGAACGTATGATTGATACAAACCTCCAGGAAGTCAAAACTATGTGTTTAGATTGCAAAAGATTTGAGTCTCAATCTACATTTCAAGACTCTATTAACAAATTATCACAGGAACTCACAAACCATGATAAAATTACTAAAGATAGAAAAATAAAAAAGTTTAAAAGAGATTATATGGACTACCAAAGGGGGCGTCCTTTTGACTCCCAGAGAACAGTGATATTTATGGGTACCAGTTCTGGTTCTACATCTAATGTTCCCAGTAATAATTTTAACAAAAAAAGACCATGGTCCATTTTAAAAAAACAGGGATCAAACCAGTGCCAGCACATCAGGGGAGGATTCCTCATGTACCGATTATGATAGTTCCAGTAACAAGGATTCACCACATAGAAAAAAATCCAATAGAGCAATCCCTTTAGACATGGTCCCAGGCGTGGGGGTGGACACAAACACAAAAGTGGCAAACATGCCCAATTCCCTCGAGGGATTGATCCAGAACTTCCTAACCTAAATCAGGGGATCAATCAAAATGTTTTGAATTTGTCTAAAGAAACATTGTCTGTACAGCATTTACAACTTCTCAATAAAGGTTTAGGTTTTATCCCTGGTTTTTTTTGCAATGAATATAGCATTGTCACTGATGTTATGAGCTTCTGTCGTAACCTGAATCTGAAATTGTTTTTTGCAGATCGAGACTCTCAAAGAACTGATGAGTTTAGATTTATTAAGTCTGATTTTCAACCACCTATGCACAAACATGTTTCTGTTTTCATGCAAGCGGTCCTTAGGGACCTACACTTTGAACATAGGGAATATGACATAATGAGATCTAACCTTTCCACACAGGAAACTACTGCTCTAGATGAGCTAAGGGAGAATCAAAATATTGCCATCCTTCCAGCTGATAAGGGTGGTGCCGTGGTTGTGATGGATATGAGTTCATATTTGAACGAGGGCCAGTCTCAACTGTCTGATAAAATATGCTATATGTATATGGCCTATGATCCTACCACTCATTTCAAACAGGAAATAGACACTTTTCTCAATCTTGCCCTTGAGGAGGGCATCATAACCAAAAATTGTGTTTTTTAGTTAACTGTCAAGGATCCTCAGAAACAAATCTTATATTTACTTCCAAAAATGCATAAGTCCATTACAAATCCTCCGGGCAGACCGATTGTATCAGGAATTGGGTCCTTGATGGAGCCTTTATCTGCCTTTCTTACTCAATATCTCAAACCACTGTTGTGTTTTGTTAGGGCTAGATTGCAGGATATGACCCAATTTCTACAGATTATACAGGATTGTCAACTTGAGCCTGGGTGGCTCATGTGCTCATTGGATGTTAAGGCCCTATATACTAGCATTCCACACTGGGCTGGCCTACAGGCCCTACAGTATTGATTAGATAGGGCTGCTTTATACTCCCCTGGGTTCAATACACTGCTTATCTGTATGACGGAACATGTCCTCAATAAGAATGTCTTTTATTTTCAAGGGCAATGCTATTGGCAATTGCAGGGTACGGCGATGGGAGCATCTTTTGCTCCCATTTATGCCGATTTATTCATGGCATTCTTTGAGGAATGCATGATCTATGATCCACTACACAATATCTATCTGGTAGAAATAGACATTTGGCGCAGGTACTTGGATGATTGCTGGATGGTGTGGCGGGCAGATGTCAGGTATTTGCAGGAATTCATTGAATACCTCAATCAGAATGTATGGGGAATTAAGTTTACGGTAACACACGATCTTCAAAGCATCAATTTTTTTGGATGTTACCGTTACCAGAAACACAGATCATATGTTGAATACAAGATCTTATCGTAAATACCCTCAATACAACACTTTGTTGCATGCTTCTAGCATGCACCCAGGCCACACCATCCACAACATCCCTAAGTCCCAATTTATGCGTATCAAACACCTGAGCTTGATACAGGGTGATTTTTGATAGGGATGGCTTGGATCTTTATCATAGGTTTGCCAATAGGGGTTACAGACATCAAGACATTCTTAATGCCTGGAATTGGACTAATAACATGGAGAGAAAAACTTTGTTACAATATCAATCTCAAACCAGGGATTGTTCTATGAATATCATTCGATTTGTCACTACCTTTGGCAGAAATTCCAACGCTATCAAGGGTATCATTAATAGACATTGGAATATTCTCATGGCCAATGAATATTTGAGATCAATATTGGATCAACAATGCCATTTCTCATATAGGAGAGGCAGAACTCTTGGCTCTCTCTTTTCACATTTCAAACACATAGAAAGTGGGGGAGCGATACATCAACAACTGACTATGTCAGGGGATGTATTAGTGGGTACATTCCCTTGTGGCCATTGTGGTTCATGTAAACAAGTCAATAAAAGTAAGGAATTTATAAGTCGCAATACCAGTAAAATGTACCAATGCAGAATATTTGGCAACTGTAGCAGCAGTTGGGTGGTCTATCTGACAACATGTTGGTGTCAAGCTTTTTATGTAGGTCAAACCTCTAGACCACTCAGAACACGCATCAATGAACACAGATCAGACATTAAAACTAGGAAGGAAACCAATGCCTTATATAGGCAGAATTTGAAACATCCTGAAGCACAATTTTCTTTTGTAATTATAGATAGAATTCTGGGGGACCGTAGTAATCCCCAGGGATGGCACAAAATACTTACTCATAAGGAACAACTTTGGATCATTACATTGGGCGCCCTATTCCCTCCTGGACTAAATGACCATTTGTAAATATGAGGATATAGGTTGGTACAATTTATGTTTTATGTTTATACATATTGATTTATATATCTTATTTACATCATGAATGATTATGAATATTGGTTTATAGTAATCTGTTTGCCTCTCTCATATTTTTTTATAGTTTTCTTAATGTGTCATATAGGGTCCGATGGAGGACAGCCAAAGGCATATCGACATATCTGATGCGATCACAGCTGAAGGAATTATATTGGAACACTGGACTAAGCATGGATTTTCGAATTCGGCTATATCATCAATTGCTAACCACGTGTTTTTTGTTGGAACACTCATTGCCCTTTTTTTCATGCTTTGGATGTGATGCTCTTTATGGTTATGACAGCATGCATGATATATGTTCTCAGTATAACTAAACTACACTATAAGTAATATTATTTACATTTATGTTATATAATGCAATGTGTGGGGGCCAGTTCATAATATATTTTTTATTTTTCATTTTTTATTTTTTAATCTTCAATGATCTACCTATTTTTATGTTATATTTGCCATATATTGTCAAGTTATGATTGCATTTACTATCATGTATAACTTCAGTTTATATTTTGGGTTCTTTCTCTTTAAATATATACTGGTTGCATTTTCCATCTGTCTCAGAGGTGGGGTGTGTCTATAAATGGATGGCATTTTTGGTGAATTGTTCATACACTGATGAAGGCATTGGTTGCTGAAACCAGTCTGTCTAATAAAGGTTTATTATTTAGCCATCTATATGTATTTGACCTAATTATTTTCTTTTTGCTACTTCTGGATCGCACATTGCTGGCCTTTTGTTGTTTACTTGGTTGGTTCGGCCGCGCATCTACCTACCTGCATAGCATCATGTTGGGTAGCACTACACACCACCCATTGGAGCACCACAGCCATACCAGGCTACATGACCTTCAACATGCTCAGACCTGCAAACTGAAAGTGTGCCTGGTAATGCAGGTGGTGTATCCATATTCATTTAAGACAAATACACATTCAGATTGGTTAAACAGTATGATTCCCTGGAGACACTGCAGGCACTATTTAATGCTGGTAGGGCATCTAATCAAGCCATTTCCAACTACAGGAGCAACTCCATGAATCAGGACACCCATTGTGCTTAGTTGAATCTACTTGTGTCTATCAAGATACATCACAGCAACATGGTATGCAATGACTTTCATTAACCACCAGCTGTGTTGGTTACTCATGTTCAAACTCACTACTTGCCAAAAGGTTTGACCACATCCTTAACTAAAATGGCCTAAATCTGTGGAGTGACAACCCCACAAGGCAAACTGCTGCATTGCATCAGGTGCTTCCCAATAGGGGTGACCACTGTAGCACCTCCACTGTGAGGTCCTCCCTGGTGAGATCTGACCACAAATCAGTCTCCTTAAGAGTAAGACTCACACCTGAACCCCTCCTCCCTTGCAGCAAACACAGTAATAACCTTCATCAAAGCAAATTATAACCTCTTATAGGATGGTGCAAGCAGCTTTACTGCACCTCCTCCCTCAGATGGGACAGGCAACTATGCCAAGTTCTACAACTATGCTTTATGCAAGCATCTGTACAAAGGCATAGACTTGCCTGTACCTGACAGGAGGAAAATAAGCTCCTCATGGCACAGCAAACTGGCAACAATCCCTCAGACATGTCAATCTCCTCTAAGAGTGTTGTTATGAACAAATGCTTGCTGACATACTCATGGCCATAAACCCCATAGGTATGTAGTATCATTTCCATTGGTAACATCAATGTGCCTGCTAAGTAGCACATCAGTAGCAACTCCTGATGTACATACTCTTGGGTGATAGACCTGGCAACACAGGTTTACACCTACTTTACAATAGATCACCATGTCTCCCCAGTGGTAAGAAGGGAAGTATATCATGCTCATGTCATTACTAAGGGCACTGTCACCCAATAATGATGTAGTTATAACCTCCATGTACTCTTCCCTCAGCATGTCAATATTTGAGTGCAATGGCTATTTTGTCATGTACCTTTCCGAGTACCAGTGACAACTGCACACAACACAAAGGTTATTCACAAGGGAACTTCATGTTCCCAGTATCTTCATAGGTTCATAGGTAGGTACTAGGCTATTGGCCATAGGGCCTATATAAGCCTAGCCAGAAAGGTACCCTGGCTTTCGCCACCCAAGAACATTTATTTCCTGTGCCCCTGTCAAGCAGAGCCACAGAAGTGATCCCCTGGGTGAATTTCCTATTTCCCATCCAATCATTAAGATTTTTTCTTGAAGAGTGCTAATGAGGAGCTCTGGTTGACATAGATAGGTAGTCTGTTCCAGAGTATGGGAAGTCTCTGGGACAGGAATCAATCCCTCCAGCATGTTCTGCTTATTGTGGTGACAAGGTTTAGGTCCCTACAGCGTGTAGTTTGGAAGGATTGGGATTTCTTTAAGTGGAGCATGTTCAACAGCTCTGGGTTTGACATAGCTTTGTACGTTAGGCAGAGATCGCCTCTGAGTAGGCGATATGTGACAGAGTAAAGCTGGAGTTTTTTGAGACGGTCTGCGTAGGGTATCTGTTTGAGGCCAGTAATCCTCTTTGTGAGGTATTTCTGTGGCCTCTCAAGTTGTTGTAGATGTCTTATAAGGTACATAACAAAAAGGGTGCTGTACTCTATAATGGGTCTAATGTGTGATGAGTAGAGGGGAACAATGACCTCTTTTTTTCTGGATGAGAAACCTTTTTGTGATGATGTGTGCCACATAGAAGGATTTCCTGACCACTGTGGTGATGTGATTATCAAAGGAGAGACTATTGTCCACCTGTGTCTCAAGGTCTCTTATCACACTTTCAGTGTTAAGTAGACTACCACCTATGTGGTAGTTCATGGGTACAGAGTTTTTACCAAAGGGGATGACAATGCACTTTTTGGCATTGAGCTTCAGGCCATAGCTTTGACAGGCTTGTCAGGCTAATGGGGCAGTAGTTCCCGGGGTCCATCTTGTCCCCCCCTTTGTGGAGTGGGATAACCGTCATGGTGCACCATTCAATTGGCACAAAGCCTGAGGTGAGGCTATAATTGAACATGGTACTTAGGAGGGGTGCCAGTTCGTTCTGTATTTCGTGTAGAATGCAGCCTGGGATATTGTCAGGTCCCATGGATGCTGTGTTCTTGGCTTTGGAGAGTGTGTTTTTACCTGTGCAGCTGTGATTACAGGAACTTTGCATTCTTCCGGTATAGAGATGGGCCCTCTAGGGGGTGAGAGGGGGGTAAAGTTACACTGAACCTATCTGCCAGGATCTTGGCAATATCAGTTGGTTCTGTATATTTAGTGCCATTGTGCTGTAACTCAGAGCAGATCTGAGTGCTGCCATTGAGATTCTTGACATAGCTATAGAATGCTTTGTGGTTGTCTTTAGAGTCAGTGGCAATTTTGTTTTTGTAATTAGCTTTGGAGGATTTTATGAGGGATCTCAGCTTCTTACTGAGGCTGACTAGGGGGCTCCTCCAGTCTTGGGTTTTTACTCTTTTTTGCAACAGTTTCTTTCTTCTGTTGTAGAGTTTGTTAATGGCAGAGGACCACCAGATTGGCTTCCTTTTTTTGGAGGATAGCATCTTGGTTCTGTTAGGGATAGCATGATCCATGCACTCATGTAAGTGCTTATAAAGTGCATTTGTGTAGGATTCAGCAGTCATACCTCTATTGTCCGTCTGCATGGGTGTCATGAAGTTTGCCATTTCTGTCTTAAGAAGTGTGAAGTGGGCTTTGGAGATCTCTCCTATGGGGATCGTCTGAAAGAACTGTCAATCTAGCTTGTGTCATATAGACTACTGAAATGTGATGTCTGTCTTGCAAACAGAGCAATGTGTGACCCTGCTGTATTGGAAATACTGCATATCTGTAGATGAAATGGTACATCGATTACTCACTAATAATACATGCTGATGGGGGAGATATGTCTACCAGACTTTATCAAACGTTTGCAACAGACTCCCTCACAATGGCAAACAGTGCACCTCATTGTCCCTCTTCAGATGCAATCTGTATGATTGATGGATGACCATTATTTCAACACAGGGCTTCTTCCCTTGTGTACAGGGGCAATATGTGCTGATCGTGTAAATAAGGGTAGGAACTTGACTAGGATTTTAAGGGACCTAAGACCATTAGACTACTAAAGTCCAATGATATCATGATCACATACACTAATGTAAAATGGTCTGACATCCATGCACACAAACCAGGCTACAGTGAGAATAGTACCACTACTAATTAATGTTTTCAGAACACTGCACAGCTCACACACTCCAAGTTGGCTGTAATTAGATTAGATCCTCTACCTATATAATGGTATACACTATAGATCACATTACATAACACACGTGCCACAGCTCATCTGTTATTAATATCTTTTTAGGTAATGTTATGCTAGATGACATCAGAAGGCCTTGTTGTGGTCATCAATTTGGAGGCCCATGTCACCTGCTACAACCAAAAAAACTGCATTTTCTAAGTCAGTGTGGTGATCATATTTATTCTGGAGGGAGATGCACACACACAAACATACACACCAATTGGCCTGGAGTGAGATTAGTGCATCTACATATCTAGTCTTATACACTATAGCTTACAGTATTTATCACATGTGTCACAGCTGAATTCTGACATTAGAATTACAAAAATTTCTGTTTGGTAGCCAATGTGGGATTCCCATTTGTTTTACAGAGAAATGCACTCACACACATGCACACACACACACACCCACACACGCACCCACACACACATCCACACACACCCACACACACACACACACACACACACACACACAAACACCAAGTAGCCTGGAGTGAGATTATAACCCCTACTTATCTAGTCTTATACACTGCAGATCACAGTATTTATTGCACATGCCTTGGCTGAAGTATGTTTTATACATGACTGCAGGTGACTACTTACGGAGTACATAAACTAACCTTGTGTTAAACAGTGTGTGTGGCCTGTAGAGTGACATTGATTCTCACTGTTCTCTGCATCTAGTAGCCTAGCAGTGAGATCACTGTTTTATCTTAGCAATGTGGCTACAATATCCATTTTAGTCATGTATGGGTGTTTGCATTTTGCTGGGCAAGCCTGTGGTCATAAATAATGTGCCCTGTCAATGCTTACATACAGAACATGATACATAGCACCACCTGCTCACCTGTTTGTGTATGTGTGGTGATATCCAGCACACACGGGGGCTGTAAGTAAGTGCAATTTCTACTGTTGAGCTCTTACTTTTAGTCCTTTAAGCAACATGATATATGTGTCATAGTGCAACTTTAATCACCACTATCAGGTTATGTTGGACAATACACACATATAAACATATATATCTACATCTATAACAGGGGTGTATATGTAAATGCAGATTTGTGCATGTGTGTTCATGTGTGTGTGTGTGTGTGTGTGTGTATGTTTGTGTGTGCGTATGTGCGTGTGTGCGTGTGTGTGTGTGTGTGTGTGTGTGTGTGTGTGTGTGTGTGTGTGTGGAGATAGATAATATATCTATAGAGAGATAGAGATAGGGACAGACAAATATGTATACATATATGCATGCATCTATAGACATATCTATATAAAACAAGTCATTTCGAGCAGGGATCAACATAATTGCATTCTGCTTAACTAAGTGTATGAGCATGCCCAGAGGGATTTTCGCTAGTTATAACCTGACTCCAGCCCACATTTACCTGTACTCTACTCTGGGATCTGTGTGTTAAACAAAATGACATATGTCCCTGTTTCCTAAGTGCTGCACATCACTGAAATTGGCTACAACTTTCTAAAGTTGTCTGATGTAATTAATATGTGACAGAGGTTAATAATATTGCACCACTCACAGATTGACAGTCTGTAAAATACAAAGTAATGATGCTTCCCATCCAAAACAAGTAGGCACTTCTAGATTAGAACCATGAACTCCATTACACAAGCTAATTGCCCTAGTCTTTTGGGCCACACAAGCTGCTTGACAGACAGGGGTCATTCATCACACAATCAGCTGAATAAACATGTGCATTGTTATTCCTGCATTAAGTAAGATATACAATACATGGTCAGCTTCTATGTTACTGCCCTGAGACTGCCTGGAATGCTGATATACTACTGATGAGCTTCTGTTCCAGCACTTACAAGGGAACACTGCTGGGTTGGGGTGGTGGTACAACACCACATATTGTGCTGGGATACACATTAGTGTGGCTATCATGTCACTCCACTGCAAAACATCTCTCTTGACTGATGTAACAGTTAACTGTTGCAGAAGGACTGCATGTATAATCCATGCATGAGGCCTAATGAATACTAATGGAAACATGATAGTGGAATGGGCATCTGTAGTCCCATGTGGATGTTATTTCTGTCCAAGTAGCCCACTATATTTACTTGCATAATGCAGCAGATCCATACATACGATACCATATCATAATAATCCTTATGAGTACTGTGTAGGTTACGGACTTACCTTGCAAATGCAGCAGGTGACACAACTGTAGTTCAGGGCAGACTCTGTCAGATGCAAGCAGTACATAGCCAATACATGTGTAGGTACAGTATGTGTTGGTTGCTTGACATCATTTTTATTTGCTGTATGTGAGTAGGAGTAAGGTGTCTGTCCCTAGATCCCTAGGTTGTCAGTCAATGTGCTATGCATTGCCTCTTAGCCAAAGCCAGGACATACTGAGCATGCCTACATCTGTCTACAGGGACATCAGCAAGGGGTTCATCCTCTGAGTCCTCCTGTGATTGTGGCAGTGGTAACCTAGGCACTGGTGTGGGGCTATTTATCCCTTCCCTTTGCTGATCCTGCTGCAGCTGTTTCCTCAGGATCATATTGTGTAGGATAGCACATACTGTGAATATATGTGTACATGTGGTTGGAGAATAATACAGGGCTCCACCAGATATAGCCAGGCACTGGAACTGTAACTTCAGAAGCCCAAACACATACTGCATGATGTTCTTAGTTTGTGAATGTGCCTCATTACGGCCTTCTTCTGTGGGTATGTGTGCATTTCTGATGGGTGCTATCATCCAAGGTTCCAGGGAGTAGCCAGCATCCCCCAGTAAATGGCCATGTGGGATGTCCCCCTAGCAAATATCTGGTACAGCTGTGATGTGTGCCAGATATATTATTCTTGATAACAGACAGGGCTGCCGGCACACATATGTAGAAAAATCCCTTGGGCATTGCACACAACTTGGCAATTGATGGAGTGGTACCCCTTATGGTTAACATAGATTCTGGTGCCTTGATGTGTACATGAGTTTAATCTATGGCACCCGGTACTTCAGGGTAGTCTGCTACATGATAGAAGTGGTGCATATTGCTGGCCCTTGCCTCAGGGGAGAGGGGAAAGGATATGTGCTCACTGGCATGTGGTAGCATAGCATCCAGGAACTAGTGGAGTATCCTGGATGAAGATGCCTGTGACACCTCCATCATGTCCCCAGCTGGTCTTTGAAAAGTACCTGTAGCTAGTATCTTAAGGGCTACACATATCTTTGTTTCCGCTGGAATAGGTTCCCCTCTGTTGGCTCTGGTTCTGAGTTGAGGGATGCAGAGCTCAGTGAGTTCTTGTAATATGTCCCCATCCACCCTGTAGTGGTCTACAATCTCCAGCTCGTGTAGCTCCTTGAATGTTACCCTGGGCCTGAACAATCTTCTCCTTCTCAGCCTAGGCCTACAGTCAACAGCACCAGCAGCATTGACTTCAGCATTTAGCACACACAGATGTAGCAGACCTGCAGCAGCCCCTAGCATTATCTCAGTTAAAATTCTCAAGTCTGCACTCCCATGGTTCGAGTATTGGGGAAAAAATCAGACTGTAGGATGTATGCCTACTTTATGCAGATCTGCTGTAGGTCCATCATATGTGAATGGCTTATTATTATGCATTTCACCTGCCTAGAATGTATTCAGCATCATTTAATGGCCCTTCTTTATTGCACAGTGTGGTGTGTCAAAATCAATTATTGAATATATCCACTTTTAAGTACTTGCTGCCCACATCATCGCTGTGACCCGAGTGTTCTTTCCATGTGAACATGCTCTGCTATCTAGCAGACCACACAAACACACAGACTGGGAATTAAAAAATCCTAATAGTAACAAAACACACACCCCTGCTGGCATCCATAACCAGTGGAAATATCGACATGGCGTAGGAGTTTACACGAAAGGGATCTGTGGACATGGTTGCTCCTTTTACTGATTCAACAAATTCACCTCATTTGCATACATATCTATGCTTACAGCCTGGAAACTACAAGGTTAATAGCCATATGACCTGGGTAACAGCACCATTGCACCATTGTATGGTCCCAACTCGGCTTCCTATAATACATTTCTGACAGATATCATATTTTTTTTTTATTTTCAATCTAGTATGTTTGTGCAATGCAGCATATAGCAGAAACATGCTGAAATTATTAAAAAAAATTATTTATTTTTACATATTCTCTTCCTTTTTCAGACATCCACAATGAAAATATATGTATGTTTTCTAACATTTAAAGGGAAGTTATGTCCATATTTCTGATGTTTTACATCCCTTTCTGCCTGTGTAGACTTCTGTATGCAGAAAAGTTCCATGTACACTATGGACATGAACACAGGGTTTACATGGATGTCTTTCTACTTGTTGGATTGCTCCACCTGGGTCATTTGAAAAAGATTCACCTACTTAGGAGGAGACTGAGTAGATGCACAGGGCCTATAGCCTATCTGTGTACGGTAGATGTTTGAGGCCCTGGATTCTCCTGGTGAGGAACCTCTGTGGTCTCTCCAGCTGCTGCATGTGCTTTGTGATGTACATGCCGAATGGGGCATTGCACTCAATAATTGGTCTTATAAGGGAAGAATGCAAGCATGTTATGACAACCTTGTCCTTGGATGAGATATCCTTACTAATGAGGATGAGGTGGGCTATGTAGAAAGCTTTCCATACAATGGGGGTAATTTGGTGGTCAAAAGTCAGTTTGCTATAAACCTGGGTGCCCAAGTCCTTTGCAAATGATTGCATGGTTAGGGCCTTATTATTAATGTGATAATTTGTGGGGACATCACTCTTACCAAAGGGGATGATGATGCAGTTTTGACATTCAATTTGAGGCCATGTTTCTGTTACCAGTCATTTGTTTGGGTGAGACCCTCTTGGAGGGTGTCCACATCACTAGGGGAACTGATGACAGCACCCAGCATGCAGTGATCTGCAAACATGGTCAGTCATAGCCCACTGATTTTGGCCTGCACCTCAGAAAAGTATATCACAAACAAAAAAGGCCACAAGACCAATCCCTGAGGTACACTGCTTGTTACAGGTTGACAGCTTGAAGTGGCTTCTCCTATTTTGACTAGGTGGGATCTATCAGTGAGCCAGTTTGCTACCCATATAGTAATATACAGATTGATGCCTAGTTGAGAGAGTTTATCTATTATACCCAGGTGGGGAATAGTATCAAAGGCTTTGGCCAGGTCAAGGTAGGAGGTGTGCACCATTTTCCTCTCACCCATGGCTTTGGTGACTGTCTAAAAGAAGTCAACCAAATTTAACAGGCATGACATCCCCTTGATGAAAGCAAGCTGTGTGGGATCGAGTGTTTGGAGGTTGCCAATGTCCTTGTTAATGAGGTCCATGATAATCCATTCCATGGCCTTGCAGATCAGGCTAATTAGGCTGATGGGACTATAATTTCCTAGATTGGTGGATGCTCCACCTTTGTACAAAGGGATGACTGTGGCTCTCCTACACCCAGCTGAAATGAAGTCAGTACTTAGGCTTTGGTTAAATAGGGTGCCTAATGGTGCTGCAAGTTCTTGCGTGAGTTCATGTAGGATGTAGCTTGGGATGTTATCGGGTCTCATGGAGACTGTAATTTTTGCCTTTGAGAGAGCAGTGATGACTTGCTCTTTAGAGATAAGGGGAGGGGGCTGGTGTGGGGGAATCTCCCGATTTACTGATGGAGGGACAAATGGGTGAAGTTTTCACTGAACCTGTCTGCCAGCAGGTTGGTTATATCTATGGGTTTGGGTATGTGGTGTCCTTGACCACCAGTTCTGCACAGATCTGGGTGTCTCCCTTCAGATTGCGGATATATGTGAAGAATTCCTTTTGATTATCTTTAGTAGATTTGGTCACTTTGGACTCTTTGATAGATACCTATACCTATTGTAAAAGAGATTGGGATCTGGTAGATCAATGTGTATGTATGTATCTTTAAGAAGCTACCCAATGGCTTGCACAAGTGTATAAATACTGAGCATGTGAAAGTCTCTCATTTTGTAGTAAGCTGTTGAGATGTAATCACGTATGTATGTAAGGTTTGTCTGTTAAGTAGTTTGTTCATACCTTATGATACTGCTATGTATCCTGATGTGTTTCTATGTATTAAAGCATCTAAATGAAACCCCCACCTGCTTGTCATCTATGTTAAAGAGAGACGAGTGACATGGTGCCAGAAGTGGAATGTGTAAATGACATAGAAACAGAAACGGCATATCTAAAGGGCATGAAGTTAGAGGTGGCTTGACTAAAATGACATAAGGCACTCACTTAGAGGTGGAGAATATACAGCAGTGAACCATCCATAAAATGTGCAAACACTGCAAATCAGTCAGAAATTAATTTCAGGTATTAAAACTTGTTCAGCACTACTTTTTGCATAATATGAAACGAAATGAAATAAACAGTACACACTCCTGCCAAATTATTTTTAATTATGTGTGATTTTTAATTATGTGTCATTTTAACTTGTGTAAGTATTTTACTTTGAGTTGCTTTTTATATGGATCTGATGAAGCGGTAATCCCGCGAATGCGCTCATCCTTTTGTAATAAAGAAGTGTTTTAGGACATTTTTTGGCTTTTCTCAGCTTTGTTGGTGTGCTCACATCTTGCTTTTAAGTCATAATATGAAATGAGGCATACAGAACATTCTAAATGATATTCGCATAAACCGGTATGCATGATATTGATAAAAATATTCAAATTACTATGGAAAATGTTTGAAATAAAGTCCGAATTGCATAAAATGAATAAAATAAAGAGAAACAGCATTTTCACAAAGCATGTAGTTTTCATATTAAGCAAAGATATCTGAGTTATCAGAAGTGTATAAAGGATTTGCATGTTTGTACAGAGTTACAGTAAAGCTATTTAGCAAAAGTACAGCCATTAAAAGGCATATTTCATGGAACGCAACCACTACAGAGCATATTTCACAAAGTAAAGTATGTTGAAGAGGTTATTGTGCATGTGAATGTTATTACAAGCCGAGATAACTGTTTGTTTGTACATAGTTACAAAGGCCATATTTTCAGTGTGTTTGTCCATACTTTGTGGGCATGGAAGACAGATTTCAAAAACCCAGTGCACTTCTATTTGACAGCAATATTGCTGACAACTGGAGAGTGTTTGAGCAAGAATACGACATTTTCATACAGGCTGCATTTTCTGATAAAGATGATTGTACAAAAGCATTTATTCTACTTAATTTAGCTGGGTCAGAAGCCATAGAAAAGGAATGTTCATTTGTGTATGCCCCTGCTATCTATACAGGAGAGGGGGAAAAGTCATATTGTTGTACTGGCTGAGTCTAGGGAGAACCCTGTGTGCTTAAACCGTAAATTTAGAGAAATGTGTAACCACCAGACAAATGTTACAATAAAAGGCGTTTATTTTACACAAGAAATCAAACACCTGGTGAAACATTTGCAGAATATATAACTGATCTAAGGAATAAAGCTAAAATTTGCAGATTTGGTGATTTAAGGGATGAGGACAGACTTGTGTAGTATTAAAGATGATGCTATCAGAAATATTTTTCTTTGTGACAGTGATTTAACTTTGAAGAAGGCCACTGAGAATTGTCAAATATACGAGCTTATAGAAAAGCACACAAATATGCTTACAAATGAGAATAGCTCTAGAAGACATAGTGACAGAGCTCATGTTGATAGTACGCAGCACGTGGTTAGAGGAAACAGGCCCAAGCACATGGCAGCAGCTGTAGCCTCTGCAGCACTCACTGGTAAACTCCAGAGCTTTCCAGCAAATTCCAGAGTTTGCACAGTCTCAGTGAAGCACAAGAGTGAGTCAGCAAACTCAAAGCATGGGCCTCAAGCTAGTTTCATTGCCAAATGTCATAATTGTGGTAGAAGTCATGAATCTAAAAGGGAGAAACGTTTAGCATTAGGTCAGCAATGCCACAAATGTAATAAATGGAATCACTTCAAAAGATTTTGTAAATCAAAAGGCCCACATTCTTCTATTAAAAGGGAACATTTTAAGAAATCTGATAAAAACAGAGCCAAAAGAACAATTGTTATAAAAGCATAAGCAAGCAGCCCCCTGAAGTCAAGAGGCAATAAATCCAGGCTGAGAATATATCCAAAGATATAAAGTCCACAGAAGATAAATCAGGTACCAGTTTAATAGAAGACACAAGCGCTTTCACATAACTTCATCAGGTGTAACCATTTCATCTAAAAACACACCTTTATACATGCATTAATTGATCACATGACTGAAACTTTTAAAGAGACAAAACTCATTTTATACTAATATAATATAAACAAATAACTAAATACAAATAACAAATACAAATGCAAATAAAAATGTATAAACAGATGAATTATATATATATATATATATATATGTAAATATAAATATGAGTACTACTATTAAAACATAGTCTTTGCCTCACCTATGCTAGAGATATCAAGCACTATACAGACATTATTAATAGAAACTGGCAGGTGTTGGTTACTGAACCCACAATTTCCTCTTTAATTGGTGCTAGACCCCAGTATACATTCAAGAACAAAAAGAACTTGTATAGGAGATTATGTGGGGTAAGAACAGAGAAACCTACTATGGAGTTTAAAGGCACACGACCTTGTGGTCACTGTCCGCAGTGCCCACACATAGATACTTCTATAATATTTCATCACCCTGACACAACAAGAACATTTGATATCAGGGTAAGTGCCACTTGTGAGACCATACATGTTGTTTATCTGGCTGAGTGCCAACAATGTCATTGCTTCTATATAGGCAAGACAGACAGAACTCTTAGAGAGAGAATGAGAGAGCACCTATATCACATTAGAAAGAAGTCTAGAATCAATGCTTTGGCAAAACATATTAGCACCATGGGTGAACATCATAAATTTACTTTCAGAGTTCTATCTGTTATCTATGAGAATAATAGAGGGGGTGATGTGAGACTTAAAACTGAAGAGACAGAAGCAAAATGGATAGTTAGACTGAGATCCCATAAAGGACATGGTCTCAATGAATGTGTTCCTATCAAGCCCATATTACGTAACAGACCATTAAATAGGAGATGTACTTTTTAGGCACTTGAGTTTTATTTAAGCTACGTTTTAATAGTAGTACTCATATTTATATTTACATATATATATAATTCATCTGTTTATACATTTTTATTTGCATTTGTATTTGTTATTTGTATTTAGTTATTTGTTTATATTATATTAGTATAAAATGAGTTTTGTCTCTTTAAAAGTTTCAGTCATGTGATCAATTAATGCATGTATAAAGGTGTGTTTTTAGATGAAATGGTTACACCTGATGAAGCTATGTGAAAGCGCTTGTGTCTTCTATTAAATTGGTACCTGATTTATCTTCTGTGGACTTTATATCTTTGGATATATTCTCAGCCTGGATTTATTGCCTCTTGACTTCAGGGGGCTGCTTGCTTATGCTTTTATAACAATTTTAAGAAATCTGGTTACTATTTATGCTGATGGGGTGTCAGTGCTTCATGAAACAGTCAATGCAGTACATTAAAGGGCAAATAATGAAGTATTTTGTATTGTTCAGATAAATGGCAAACCCATAGAACTCAAAGCTGACAGGTTCCAAGTGCAATGTTATGTCAGTAGAAACATTTGCTAGAGTGTATAAAGGTGAAAGGCTTGATTTGGCAAGGTGTGCAAAGCTTGTTGCTTATCAAACCAAAGGCTCAGCAGTGCCTTCATGTTACTCTGCTGGAAGAAGCTAAGACTTGTTATTTTATGTGGTCCAGAGGCACATCCAGTCATTATTAAGGCTCAAACCCAGTTTGAAAATGGGACTGCTTTCATTTAATAAGAAAGTCCACCATGTTAACTTAAAAGACCACTACTCTAATTTTACACAGTACATGTTTTCTACCTATGTTGATCTGTTTGAAGACAAATTAGGCAAACTTCCAGTTGTGTACTCCATGAATTTAGACCCAGAGGTCAACCCAGTTATCAGGCCAGCATGTAAAATTTCAATAGCCATGCAGGACACAGTCAAAGCCGAGTTAGATAAAATAGTGCAACATGGTGTGATTTGTCCAGTTGAAACTCCAACTGAATGGATATCTTCCATGGTGGTCACTCACAAGAAAAGTTCAGATGACATCAGAATATGTATTGACCCATGAGATTTGAGCAGAGCACTTAAAATACCTCATAATCCAATGCCCACAGTCGAAGAAGTCACAACCTTGATTCCAAATGCCACTATATTTTCTGTCTTAGATGCAAAGAGTTCATTTTGGCAAATTCAGCTTGACAAAAAAATCATCATTGCTCACTACTTTCAGTACTCCGTTTGGCAGGTACAGATTTTTGAGAATGCCATTTGGGATAAATTCTGCAAGTGAAGTCTTTCAACATGCAATGGAACAAATTTTTTCTGGGTAACCCTGTGCTTATAGTAGGTGACATACTAGTAGGACATCATGATGAAGCAGAACAAGACAGAAACCTCAGAAAAGTTCTAGAAAGGGCATGTCAAGTGAATCTTAAGCTCAATCCACAGAAATGCAAATTCAAGCTATAAGAAGTTACTTATGTTAATCATGTATTTACTAGTACAGGCCTATGAGCAGAATCTTCAAAGCAAACAGCCATTCATTTAGATGCCAGCTCCAGACAATGTTCAAGCCTTGCAATGTTTCCTTGGCATGGTCAACTACCTAGGCAAGTTTATTCCTGACTGAGCCAACTTTCATCACTACTTAGAGAGTTGACACATACAGATGTAGCCTGCTCTTGGTTAGAGCAACACCAAAGAGCTTTTGATGTCCTGAAACAAAGAATTGCTAGTACACCAACTCTAAGATGCTACCATTTTCACAAGCCAAATGCACTTTCCTGTGATGCTTCAAAATCTGGTCTTGGTGCAGTCATTCAACAAGAAGATCAACCTGTTGCCTATGCATCCAGAACCCTTACCCAAACTGAAATGCAGTATGCCCGGATAGAGAAAGAGGTTTTGCCAGTTGTGTTTGCATGTTTGAAGTTCCATGATTACTATGTTTATGGTACTCCTATCAAAATTGAAATAAACCACCGACCTTTAGTTACTATCTTGAAAAAAACTATGCATTCAGCTCCAGCCTGACTGAGATGGATGATGCTGAGATTGCAAAAGTACAATATCATTGTTGTCTACAAGAAAGGCAAACTTCTTTATCTTGCTAATACATTATCCAGATTGCCCAGAAACACCACTGTGAGAATGAGAATCCTGATTTTGTAGTTATGGAACTGAGAAATTTTTCTTCCACATGTCTTGGTGAGCTGAGAGATCACACAGCCACAGATCCAGTTTTACAAAGGCTCAACCACAATCATCGATGGATGTTGAATCAATCTAGTTTACCTCAAGAAGTGCAACCTTATTTTTCATACAGAGATGAGATTTTGTCAGACAATGGTATCATTATGAAAAGTCCAAAAGTAATTGTTCCAAAGTCCTTGCAACCAGAGTACATTACTATCTTGAATCGCAGTCACCCAGGAGTCAATTCTACCAAAATAAGGGCAAGAGAACTAGTATTTTGGCCTTCTATGTCACAAGACATTGAGAGAGCACTTTCATCTTGTTCAGTGTGTAATAGTACAAAGCCACATCAACAAAATGGACCACTTCAGCTAAACCAGATTTCAGAACTACCTTGGTCAACAGTAGCCACCGATAGCTTTGAGTGGAATGGTCAGCATTATTTAATTAGTAGCCTCTTACTCCAATTGGTTTGAGATTGACCTACTTCCTAACCTAGCATTCAGTAGTCATTACTAAGTTGAAGCATCATTTTGCAGTACATAGTAGCCCAAACAAAGATTTTTCTGACAATGACACACAGTTTACAAGCCAACAGTTCAAAAGATTTGCTGAAGAAAGGGATTTTACTCATGTTATAACTAGTCCAGAGTACCCACAATCAAATGGTCTGGCAGAACGTGCAGCTCACAGTGCAAAACAGTTACTAGAGAAGTCAAAATGAGATAATAGTGATGTTTTCCCGAATCTCTTAAATCTCAGAAATGTTCCTCATGGCAAACATCTTGGTTCACCTGCTCAGAGACGTCTGTTGAGACAAACCAGGACCACATTACCAATCAGTAGTCGATTGTTGGTTCCATGTGTCAAGGACAACAGGTTAGTGAAAACCATTCTGTTGAAGAAGCACCTAACCCAGAAGTCCTGCTATGATAAAACCAGCAAACCACTCAGTCCATTACAAGAAGGAGAAGTGGTGAGGATACAGACGTCCAGTAGTTATGATCAGATTGGTGTCATGAAGAATATTGGTCCAGAGCCAAGACTGTACATCGTGACATCACAAGGAGTGATCTTTAGGCAGAATCAGAAACATATGAAGCCGGTGTCTGAGCCTATATCACAGCACATAGCCTGTGAGAAAGACTCTTTATCTCTGAGTGAGTTGTCCAGTGTTCCAATTCCTGAGGAAATTCCAGAGGACATTCTTACTCCTGTGATGAATCCAGAAGTTAGTGATATGAATTATGCATGAAACATGCAAGTCTGACTGCTATTTTGAAGTAAGCTGTTGAGATGTAAGCACATATGTATGTATGTAAGGTCTGTCTGTTAACTAGTTTGTTCATACTTTAAGATGCTGCTATCCATCCCGATGTATTTCTATGTATTAAAGCATCTAAATGAAACCCCCCACCTGCTTGTCATATGTTTTAGAGAAGGGCGAGTGATAATATCCCTTGATTGGGTGTTTATTATTCCACTAGACTTATGAAAGTGTAATAGGACAGACAGAACAGCGTCTGTTCAAGTTCTATACATTAGGCACAGGTCAGCAGTAAGTAGCCTGTATGATACTGAAAAGAGGGACTAGGCTTTGAGATGATCTGCATGTTTTCTTACAATTTAGGCTGTTGCTTTATTAATGAGACAGTATTGCAGTTGTTCCATTTGTGAGAACTGTTTGGACAGGTACATACCAAAAGGGGCATTATACTCAATGATCAGCCTTATGAGTACCAAGTACAGTGGAAGGATTATGTTTCTATACCTGGACCCACTGCCCTTAGACATACGCTGTGCAATGAGAAAGGACTTCATAGCATTGGTAGATATGAGGTCAGCAAAGGAAAATTCATTGCCAGCAATGGTTCCCAGATCTTTAACTATGGGAATAACTTTCAGGAGTGTGTTATCAATATGATAGTCACAAGGGCAGTTGTGATTATCAAATGATATGATTATATACTTCTTTGTATTTAGTTTTAGTTTATAGATTTGACACCAGCTATTTACTCAGGCAGGTGCTGTTGGTGGGTAAACATCAAAGTGAGCGAAAAACAAAAGAATGCTTTGTTAACAATGTATCTGAAGACTAATAGTTTTTCTGGATTAAATATTTCAGTATACGTTGAAAATGTTTCCTTACAAGTAAATTTGTATAATCCTTTATACTGACTTGGAACATTATAGATTTCGTAAAGTGAAGTCAATCAGCATAAAAAATTCTCTTAAGTCTATACATGCTGAAAATTGTAATCCTTTTATCTAACCTCAGCTCTCTGTACATAGCTGATCTGGATGGGGAATCCCACTTTTACCCTTGGTCTTTGCTTCAGCAGTAGAACTCACAAGAATTATGATTACAGGAAAAAATCACAGGATAATTTATTTGTGGCTGATCTAGTCTTCTTCCTGTGTAATATCATGGCAATATTCAGTTTGTTCAGGACTCCACTAATCCCAGCATTATCATAATATTCTACAAACTAGTCCAAGTTCCCTTCAGTACCCCTTCATTTTAAAGCACTATAATAACGATGTTTTAAGTTATATTCACATGGCAGGCCAGTTCCATTATTTATTTAGAAATTAGGCTATCCCCCTCCCTTTAATGAATAATTCTGAGATTATATATATTAACTCAATGCAGCCTTTACCAGTGGAGTAAACTACTTTGCTTATTAAACAATGTAACAGTCCTGAATATTGTATGAGGTAATGACAAATGCAAATCCATCCAAGGGTATGTACTATGGCTTGTTAAGATCAGGGCTGTAAATGCATTAACTAATTTATCGAGTTGCTAATACACTTAGAAGTTTTTAGTTTGCTTTGGATAATCTACTCATTTGTCATTTTGTCTACATTCCTAGTGAATGCGTATGACAGTAGGAACTGAAGACAACAATAGATATTGCTTTTTGTAGCGCTCTGCAACGTCCAGTGTAGAACACTAATGGCAAAGTCATTGCATTCAGTCTTATTCTCTGCCATTCAGTTCTCTTACTTAGATGAACAGGTCATCAAACATATCATTGAATGTTTTTTGATGCCAAATATGTCTTAATTCTAAGATATATATTTTATATAAGCACTTGTTGGAATAAGTGTTTTTTTATTGACTACAGTGTCTAGCAAAATTATCTGTTTGGTCCCACATGGTAGGTGACTAGGGGCAGAGGGGGTTAACACAGTACTATAGGACAAAGTTCACAAGTAGCCCCCAGCATCAATGCTCTGAGCTTAAAAGCATTTTGCTCCTTCCCCTGTCATACTACTTTAATGTTGCATTTTGTATCTCGGGAAAATGTTGAAGTTCTTTATTTTCTTTCTACTGAGGCATCTTGCAGCTGTAACTTACATAAAACGTCAACTGACTGGTGTTAGTAAAGGTACTGCCATCTCAATGCAAAGAAGACATATAAGGATAAGGTCCAAAACTATTCCTCACTCATCTCAGAGGGCAAAGTCATCCTACACTAGGTTAAACTATGACAGTCACCTGTGGACCCTACCAGTATCTCAGTTGTTTCTGGTTACACACCATGACAAAGCAAAATGAGGCACATATGGCATGAGAATCTAAGAGCATATATCAGTCACACCTGGTACTTCAACCATCTGAGGTTATACTAAAAGCTACTGTTTACATGGATCTGGAAGTCACTGCAAAATCTTTTTTGAAAAGTTCACCTGTAACGTCAGCTCATAATGAAAAAGCTATGTATAGAAATTTCTTAATTTGTCTTAGAGATCAATACATCAAGAACAACATAAATGTTCTTAGCCAATGAAGGAGAATGTAGGCTATGCCAGTAATGGGCTTATGTTGGTGCTCTTATCGATTCACAGGTGATTCTTTATCCAGCAACAGCACCATAGAACTGCGGCCATCAGCCTCTGCTAATGATGGTGAGGATGAGCTGGTACATTTGGGTAGTTTTGAGTATGTGATGGACACAGGCAATGTGATCACTGCCTCTGTAGCAAAGAACATGAACTTAGCATCTGTGCCTGTGGATATCTAGGCCATCTACTGTTCACAGGGAGGACAGGTTAATGACAAATACTATTAATAAGGGAAGTTTGCTGTCCCAGATGGCAGAATCTGCCTGTAGCAACCATGGGCAGAGAAACCTTGTACCACCATAGCCATGGTGGAGATAGAGAGGATGATGCAGAGTGCATTATGGCCAATGTTGTGCATGTCCTGTATGTGTGATCACTTGGATAGGGACATACTGGAACAATAAATATTTTCTCTGGCTTCCCTACTAGAGGCAGGGGATCATCCATTGAAACAGGTCAAATGCTACATCTACAGATGGTAGCAAACCTGGCAGTAGATGACAAAGAACCCACTGATACAGTTCTAGCACTTATACAGCAACATCTGTTGTGGAGGTGTCGACACCATGGAGAGAGAGTAATTTCTTTTGGTGTGGCCATAATCACAATGACACATCTCCTAGTACAAATAGAGCAAAATAATGTGGCTTGCAGGAATCTAGCCAAGATTCATTTACACCCAGTGTAACTTCTGATAGAGCTAGCTCTAGTGGATAGAGGCATGAATGGAATGCTGAAACTTTTGCCATGCATGCCAATGTAATTGGTGATGAATGTAGTATGCCATAAGATTCAGGATGCATACAATTTACTGCCACAGTAGCAAAAAACATCTGTGTGAAACAATGGCTTATAATGTTGTTGCATTAGGATTTATTCACATTGGCATGGCTTAGAATTGAGGGCAATGCCCATGTAACAAAAATCGAAAGCCAAATATTAGTTAATACCAGTGTAATATGGCATATTTCTGTTATACCTATGGCATATTTCTGTTATACCTAGACTTTTTTATCTTTAACTATATGTTATTTTTTTATTGTTTGTTTATTCACCCATCTAATAAAATAGTTCCTTGAGTTAATCTTTGCAAATAAACAATGCCATTTCAAATATTAAAAAAAACGAGCAGTCCAATAAAGTGATACTAAGATAAACACTGTCTGGATTTTTTTTTAATTAGATTTTCTTTTATACTATTGTGATATTTAATGTCTGTGGAATCACCCCACTACCATACAAAGACATAAATATGGCATTTACTTAATAATCGTAGAGTGTTTCCATTCCTTCCTCATAGACAGTTGTGAGGTCATGGTTTGTTTAAACTGTCACCTCCACCCTATCCTTGCTGGAGATAGAAACACACAGACACAGACACAGACCCAGGCACACACAATCCTCACACACACACACAAACACACACACAAACAAAACACACACACACACACACACACACACACACACACACACACACACACACACACACAAATATACACATATCTGCAACTTCAGTTTGGGTTTTCTATTCCTATCGTAGAATGAATATACATACAACAAAACTGCCTAAAGCAGAACGACCTACTGAAGTTGGGTAGACATTGTTCTTCACCTTTTTAGTATCTACTTTCTATCAACATTCAGAGACCTGAATAAATGATCCTCTAGAATAGCTAAAACTGAATTTTGTATGAATTTGACACAGGTCTATATTAGATAAACAAAAGTTTATCTAATCAAATGCTCACATTAGTGAAAATCCAGGAACTCGAAACCGCAATTGTGAGATCATGGTACAGTGAAGATGGGAATATTTGCCCTTTTCTCACAGTAGTCCGATCTCGGAGTTGGAATATTTATTTAGCAGGGGGTGTGGGGGGCACAGCCCCCCACAATTGCAATTTCGAGTTCCTGGATTTTCTCTCATGTGAGTGTTCGATTAGATAAACTTTTGTTTATCTAATATAGACCCATTTGACACAAAATGACAGGTGACACCTGGAATGCATCATTAAAAGTTTTACAGCATTTGACTTCTCCTTTTTGTGGTATAGATATTATCTTTGATATATTGCTGATGTTATCACATATGACAGGTTTAATTGCCAGTAAACTTCCTGAGTATATTTCAGCATTGACAGTGTTTACTTTTGTCTTGGTAAACTACTACCTTTCAAATACAATAGTGTAGGGTACATAATATAGTGATTTAGTGATCACCAACAGTTCTGAACTTTGTTTATTGAAAAATAATGCAGTCTTGGGATTTTACACTTGAAATCCCCCACAGATTCCAGTGGATTTACCAAAAGCATGAAGACTGCATTTTCAACACTCTGTAGATTTGTCTATTAAAAAATATTGGTTTACTTGAAATCTGTTTATTTTATTTATTTAATTTTTATTTATTGTTTTTGTTTGCCAGGTGGTCCTATAGGGTACAAAGCTCTTTTTTTCAGAGAAGCCTGGGGAGAAAAGCTCCAAAGACACAGTTGGAGGTACAACTAACAAAACACCGTCATAATAAAAATGTGCAATATTATAAAATAAAGTGACAAAATACAAAATATAGTTCATCTTAAAAATATTGTATCAGGGAATCGATAATTAGTAAATCATAGTGGTTGAAGCAAAAAACATCAGTGTGAAGTAGATATGGTACTGTGCATGGATAGGGTCTATATTAGAAGACAAAAGATGCATTCTTTTGAATGCGTCTTGGTCAAACTTAAAAGGCTGAAAATGCAAACTATCAAAGCGACTGTTAAGTGAATTCTTTCCCTGGGAAAGAATTTGCTTGGTCGCTTCGGTACTTTGCCATTTTTGGCTCTGTAGTGTGGTCTCGGAGTGGGTGTATTTAAGTAGGAGGGTGTTGGGGGAGAAAGCCCCCCCACTTAATGTAATGTTGAGATTGTTTTTTATTTTATTTTATTTTATTTTTTTTTTTGTTGGAACAGCGATTTTTTTTTCCCTTGGAAAAAAATCGCTGTTCTGACACTTCGACATTGTAAGCTTTCGCTTACAGTTGATTGGTTAATCACCATTCGCTTTTTTAAGCATTTGGTGATCTAATATATACCCATGGTTACTATGGTAGTTGTAAAAGATTAAGATAATACTTTCTGACAGATCAGTTGGTAGGTGACTGTAGAACATGTAATGCAAATGCTGTGAAACAATTTTTTTCTTATGCTGTTAGTCATTTGGGTTTGTATCTGTACTAACTAGAATATTTAAAGTTCACATCAGGTTGATTATTATTTTAGTCAGCAGGTAGTCAATATATGTTTTGTTTCTTTTCTTTCTATTTTTTTAAACTGCATCAACGCACAAAACTGAAATATACTGAAACTTTGCATGTGATATTTAGTCTAAGAGAAAATAACATGGCTGGCATTTTTTGCTCACTGAACAACATTTTCAATGGAATGTGACTGATCGTTAGGATTACTCATTATTGAGAAGTGGATGCAGACAATCTGAACCATCAGTGAGAACTAGATGACCAGCCAATATATAAGGAAAACAGCAGTTTAGAATATTTGTTTACATATTTATTTTTCAGTTGATGAGGTAGGCTGACTTATCCTAACTGCACTCCTGAGAACTTAAATGAAAAATCAAAATAAGAAACCACCAATTAAAGAAAACAGCAAGTCCTAAAAGGAAATGATCAAATTTGCTGTAAAAGGTAGAGGAAAGCATTGACAGGAAACTATGAAGGAGAAGGATGACCGAGAACAGTACGAGCTATACCAGAAAGAAAGAGAGAAAGATGTATGATCAGCAGCTTGGTGTGAGGAAAAGATACCCATTTCAAAATAAATAAATAAATAATAAAGCAGAGGAACAACTATTTATCGATCCAAAAGTAAATTCAGCAAAAACAAAAGGAGAAATAGTGAGGTATAATAAAATGGACAGGTTTGTGAACAGATAAAAATGGCAACAAAATAAGGCTACACACTTCATTCTTCTGTTTAGTATTCAAAACAAGAGTGAGAAAATTTAACACATTTAGACACTAGGTGTGTTAAGGTTTTCTTTAGCCCTTTTGCACCAGAAATGGTTAAGAAAGATAGTTAAAGGTAGATAATGGAGTCAGATTAGATTTTCCTAGAAATATTTGATAGCTGAGAGACGAGCCTGAAATAAGAATAGTTAATGTTTATAACTAGCTGTGAAAAGAAAGTAATTAATTAGTGACGTTTGATTAGCAGGAAAGTCCATCTGGGTAGGAGCCCATTTTCAGCAGAAGCCCAGGGAGAAAAGCTCCATAGTATTACAAAACAGTTTTAGAATAACAATTCTACAATCTGCATAAAATAATGCAAAAAAATGTCTACAGTTTAAATAACTATGCCAAATTAAACATAATATGAAAGCATTGGCTGAGAATATATACAAGATATCTGACAAAAAATTAATATTTACAGACCTTTTAACTAGTTTATTGAGAAATTAAAGGTAAGTTAGCATAATACAAACAGGAATTGAAATATGAAGTGACAGAAAAAGCAGGCTTATGGTATATTTAGAGAGGAAAGCCAGGGGAGAGAAATTGATAGAAGTAAGGAATTGAGTGAAGAAGGGAGAATAAATGGGTGCAAAGTATGAAGCATTACTTGCTCACATTTAGGAAAATAGTTTATCCTGGTGATGGGCAAGAGCACAGCCAGGCTTTGGCTAGGAATCCTTTCAGAATAGTTTTGAAGGACGGGAGGGAGGGTATTGACCTGATGGATACAGGTAAGGAGTTCCAGGTCATAGCAACATGGTGCAAGTATAGACAGTGTCCAGCAGATTTGATACGTTTGTGGCCAGACAAGAGTTTTTGGTCATTGGATCATAATGACTGACTGAAGATATAGTTGTCTCGAATGGTATTTAGTGCTGTATTAGCAGATGGATCTTGAATCATTTGAGAAGCTGTGTACGTCTTAGTTGATGGGGAATTTCTAACCAATTTAGGCTTTTTAGTGCTATACAGTGCTGAGTTCTAAAAGGGGTATTTGCTGCAAATTTAGCAATGCTGTCATAGCATTGTTCAAGTTTAAATTTTTGTGAAGTCTGGAGGTCAGTAAGGATGGACACACCATAAAGAAGTGTGGGGAGGAGATAAGTAGTGGTGAGTGTAGTTTTAGTTGCATTGGTGAGAAAGTTTTTGAGTCTGCAAAGAATCCCTAGTTTTTGCTGATTGTTTTCCTTATGCTTTTTTGTATATGCAGGTCAAATTTAAGATTATCATACACTATCATCTCCAATAATTTGCATGAGGAGTGAGTTCAATGGTTGTGTTATCAAGAGTGAGGACTTTAAATTTTCTTTTTTCATATGAGATGGATTTGGGGAAAAAGCAGTGTTTAGTTATCTATTTTTTTGGTTGAGCATGAGTTGAGATGCAAAGCAATGAGTCAGTGGCTGTTAAAGCTTTATAAGCAACATTTTGGAGATGTGCCAGGTTGTCTGATGTGCATATGAGAGTGGTGTCACCTGCATAATGTATTATGGAGGCTTGTTGTGTGGATGCATAAGGGGTTTTAGTGAGAATGTTAAAGAGGAGAAGACCAAGGATAGAGCCTTGTGGTACACTGGTGGTGACTGGGAGGTAAGGATCAGGTGTGGAGTGCCCTTTTACTGACTGATACCTACTGGACAGGTAGCTTTTGAAACACAGAAGAGTGGGCTGAGAGAGACCTAGTGAGGACATTTGAAGTAGAAGTTTGCTGTGTGAAACTGTGTTGAAGGCTTTAGCTAAGTTTAGAAATAAGGAGGAGACTTAGTTTGTTATTTTCTCTCGCAGAAATGGTTCTCCTTCACAAGAAAGAAGCAAGATAATGGCTATCAATTGTCTCTATCTGTAGCACTAAAGTATGGAAGCACTGCTGAGAGAAAAAATTTGGATTATTTAAATGCTGTCAGTACAGTGTACCCAAGGCAGTATCGATACAGCAATGAAATTATGCCAGATAAGTTAATAAAGTCTTTTTAGCTGGAATGGGACTATAACAGTAGCACAGCAAAACGTTGGGAAAGCAGTTGACACGCTGCTATATAAGAAAGTTACTTTCCAAATTAGATCGATTGGAGTGGGTCAATTTGTGGTAACTTGGTTAAAAATGATCTATATAGACGTATGCATCTATAGTAAAGGAAGTACATTTAGATGAAAGCATTACTACTAGGCAGGTATACAAGCATATGCTCTGGGACCCTTGTTCTTTATTGTCTATATAGTACCAAAGGGTAATACAATAGCATTTCTTTTTGCTTATGGTCCAAACCTAGGTAACAGTATTTATGCAAGCAATTTGTTATACAAATAATAAAACTGTCCAGAAAGGGGAAGAAGAAATGTTCTTAACAAGCGGGTATAATTCAAAGTAAAAAAAAAATACATTTTGGTAAGAAATACATGAGAACAAGACTAAATGTTTAAAGGGAAGCAGCAACTAAAAACAAAGTTGGCAGGGATATGTGCCTGGTCAAATCCCACAAGCAAGTATTGTTACTAACCAGCAATTGTGATTCAGAGAGTTAAAATAATCATTAGTGAAATACAAAATACAGCTATCCTTAAAGGCAGATAACAAAAATTATTTGCAGTACCGTGTAGTATTTTTGGGACCTTGTCTTCATGTGGATATAAGCAACAGGCAGTCACAAGAAGCCAACAAAAATGGTTCATATTTTCCATGGGAAGGTATACAAAGAAAAACTCAACAAACCTACTACACATTTTTGTAGAAATGAATTGGAGTAGAGTATGATACAAATGATGAAATAATTGAACCCACAAAGATCAATCAGAATCAGAATTCATAAAATAAGATGAATAAGAAAAAGAGGATAAGGCTCATGGCAAATTAAATGATGTATTTCGAAGAGAGCATAATGGATAGCTGGATAAACCTTTCAAAGATGTTTATGGTTCCAAAATCTAAAATACTTCAGGACTACAAGTGACATGGATTTACATATTTGAAAACTGGGCCTGTAAGCTAATTCATACACCCCTTTTTAGCAATGACACAAGTGATAAGGGAGATCATACAATCCATAAAATACAGGAATCATGCTTCTTAGGTTAATATAATACAATAAGGAAAGATACAGCAAATCATAAAGATTATTGTGATACACGTACATTATTCACTGATGATAAGGGGGGGGGGGGACATGAACTTGATCAAACTGGCTAGGTTAGACAGGTGCACATCAGCTACCATGAAATCTAAACCTTTTTCTTAAATTATTTTTCTTGTAGCTGAAATATACAAATGATAGTATAAATCAAATAAAAATTATTTTAGTAAGCAATAAAGCGAAAAAAGACAAAATGGTTAATAGCAACTTGTTAAAACTGTACAAGTGTAGCTTTAAAACGCTGTTTTATGCTGACAATTATACGACACATACATACACGCATGCACACACACACACACACACACACACACACACACACACACACACACACACACACACACACACACACACACCATGGAACAACTTTAAAAACTGTGAATCACTTATGTTCCAGAAAACATATTTATTAATTGTTTCATAAACTGAGTAAAGCACTTGTTCTAAAAGGACATCATTTCATCTATTACACAGACAAAAGGCAAATGCAGTAGTACAGATGTGTGGTGTAAGACTATCATAAAAGATAATAAACCTAATATCACAATCAATTCGATTGTCAACAAATTAACAATCATCAGTGTAGCTGTACAATGCAATTACAAGACCTGTAACTGTGAATCGCAAATTACAAAAAAAGATATCAGTGAATGAGGAGAACAGTAAATGTCAGCAATCACTATTGTCATTTAAAGATACTTTTTTCAAGATGGTTAACATCGATTCCAAATATAACAGGGGCTTCACCCCCTACACCTTTATTACTTATCAGTACTAATTCTGGGACTACAATACCTCAGAGAAAACAGAATACAACAAGACATAGCAATCTCAGATTTAATATAAGTCCACATTTCACATTCAGTCTCAATTCTCTGGAACTTGTACTTACAAGTCTTAGAATGCAAAACTGTCATGCATCATGGCAGATAAATAAATACATGCATACAAATAAATAGCACATGGAGCTGAATATGTACATTACAGTATCAGAGCAGAGAAGTTGTGTCATTGGAAAATTTGGCCACATACATCAAACTAAGTTTCAGAATATCATTTTAAAACCTTACGAATGCTATAGCATCATCGGATTAACTTTTACTTTTTGGTCAGTCGATTGAAAAATACCATCCTTGTTTTAAAGCATTTGGGTCTTTTAGTGCCCTTATCAAAAGAAGGAAACTATGTTAGGATTTCGATTTTTAGAGACATTAGTCACTATCACAGTTTATTATCCACTGTACTCTATACTATTGTTACAATTGTCTATGAATGACTTGTTTCAGAATAAATTTCTGAATAATAATAACCATTTTGTTATCACCGTGTCAACATTAGACTGCAGTCCTAAAATGGAGATAATTCACTCAGAAAGGATAACTTTAAGAACAGTGTCATTACCAGTCCAACTCTCTGACTTTTCAAGTCATGGATGTTTTCATTTACATCAGCTCTATGGGGAGGTTCCATTGAGCAAGCCATTTTTTCAGGCTTAGAAGTTTCCTTTCATTTCCCCATGCATGTGTGCTGTGTAATTAGCAAACTTAGTACAAACAAGTGGAACATATGGCACATGGATGTTAAAGGGGGTCTTGCCTCAGTAAAAAATACTTGTAAAGAGATGGGCATTTGCAGATTTAATACATTTATTCCTCAATAGCTTTGACTCATCTAGCAATCTAAGGTAGTTATGTTTCACTCTTTCGCAGTAGCTCTCTTCTGAAGCAGGACAAGCCAAAGGTATGCACGCTTCTATAATGACTGAAATGTTTTCTTGCAGCTTGAATATAGTAGATGCCAGCTAACAGTGAAAAAAAAAATCTGTTTTTGTCTTGGTTATGCACATCTTTTTCACGTGTTGAAACACTACAGCGCATACAAATGCATTAGTACCTATGCATTGTTCACAGAATTTTTTACATATTTACTGGCAGACCCAATATGCAAACACTGACTAGAATGAGATACTGTAATAGTACAAGTTTAACAACATTTTTCCATCAATTACCTTTTTTTGAAAATGACATAAAATGACATGATTACTTTGTTTTGAAAGGTAGGATAACCACCAAAGTGCTAGTAGCAATACTTCAGAAAAATCTAAGAGAGAGAGAGAGAGAGAGATGTTTTTATGTATTACATCAAAACACACCTGTTCCTCATTTCAAAGAATGTATTGCAGGTACCCTTTCATTCAAACGATAATACACATATACACACACACACACACACACACACACACACACACACACACACACATGCGTCTGTGTATGTGTGTGTGTGTGTGTGTGTATACATGTGTGAGTGCATTTGAAACCAACAAAATATGAAGTGCAAACCACCAAAACAACTACAGTACCACCAATGAGCGACACTGTTCAAGTAGACACCACGAAAATCTTTTAGTCCATAAGTTTAATCCACATAACGCCAAGACATATGATCCATACAGTAAAAAACACAAAACGAAACTCTAGTTTGTCATAGTTTATGAACTTTTGAGGGATATCAGACTGCAAAAAGAAACCAATGCCCTTGCAAAACATTGTATGGAATGGCCCGGACACGATTTTAATTTCACTGTTACTAAAGTTATTGAACTAGACCCAAGAGGTGGACCTTGGTCTTTATATTTGGAGAAAAGTGAGGCCAAATGGCAGTTGAAAACAAATGCAACTCAATGGCCAGGCTTAAATGAACCTGTTGCAATTACTTGCTTTTTAAGTTTAAAAGCTTTAGACAGATGATACTTTTAAAGAAATGTTCTTGTAATTTTTAATAGTTGAAACATATGCATTAATTTTATGTTTTTTATATATATATATATATATATATATATATATATATATATATATATATATATATATATGGATTCACTTCATAACACTGAAACTTCAAAATACTGAAAATGACAAAACTTCATAATATTGAAGACCAAAATACTGAAAGCTCAAAATACTGAATATTCAAAATACTGAAACTCAAAATACTGAAAACACATATTATGCGTAAACTCAGCTTAAACAACATAAATCATAACAATTTCTACCAAATATATGCAAGGGGGCAAGCCCCCCTGCACCCCCACACCCCCTGCTAATTATATATATCTACTCCAAGATTGCACTTAACTACACTATGTGCAATCTTGGAGTTGATATATTTAATTAGCAGGGGGTGCAGGGGGCATATATTTGGTAGAAATTGTTATGATTTATGTTGTTTAAGCATATATATATATATATATATATATATATATATATATATATATATACACACACACACAATGGTGAATTTTATAATGTACCTATTATGTATATAATTATACATGTATTTTTTTTTATTCATTTATATTACAATATATTAGGGCTATTTGAAGTGTACAACATATAGGAAATGTTGAGGTTTTATTAGATTTTATTTGCACATATTCAATTTTATTTTAATAATGTATTTTATAGTTATGTATTTATATGTATTATAGTGGGTGATATTTAGGATGATACATGTTTTATGTGTGATTATCTGACATTATTAGATGTAAATTGCAGGAATAGTCATTGCTCATGAATTATTCATGAACCCTGGATGTTGATTGGTTCAGTAATTAACTTTATATTATAAATTTACTGTCAGTTGGGGCATGCTCTGTCTTGATAAAGTCTCCAAGTGGTTGGAGATGAAAACGCTTGATTCACTGGATGTATCTGATTTATTTTTATTTTTATTTGTTAAATTAAAGTTCTTTCTGCAAGCATTTCTTAGTCGCTTATTTTAATTTTTTTATCTTTCTTCATCTTGTTGCAACTGAGGCCGATTTTTGGATTGTGGCAGTATCAAACTCCTGTCACACTGCATGAAAGTAATGAAGGAAGTGACTGATAAATGAAGAATAAAAGAAGTATAAAGCAAGATAAGAGATTAGTGGTTTGGATTCAAATCATGATGTAGCACAACCAACTGGATGTTTAGAATGAGACAGCTAGTGGAGAAGAAGCTGGAGATGAGGAAGAGGTCCAACTAAGCATGGCTTCACATAGAGAAAGTATATGAGAAAGTCCCTAGAAAGCTGACATGGGCAGTTTTGCCATTGTCTGAAGTCCCAGAGACATTTTTAGAATTAGTGCATTCTGTTTACAAGGATCCAATTACACAAGCATGTATAGTGCTATGACTCATAGAGGAGTTCCCAGTGGGACTGGTGTGCATTAGGGTTAATTCCTTATCCCACTGCTGTTCATACAAGTGAAGGAGTACACTAGCAAACAGATCAGAGGGGGTAGATCAATAAAGATGACATATGCACACAATGTGTCACTGCAAGCAAAACAGGAACTTCAGCAAAATAAACCACCAGAAAGGCACACATAGTGTTTCTGTGTTTGCAGGGAAAGCAAACAACATCACACAATCCTCTAAGAATTCACAATAATTTATTCTGAGAGTAAAATGAAAACAGTATGTCAAGAGCTTTTGTCCCATACTTTCAAAAGGACTTCATCTGAACCAAAAAAAAAAAAAGCAGCAAATGATAGACTCCTGGATTGTACAACTGAAAGCAAATAAGAAGTCAGTTGTCATGACAGTCAATAAAAACAATCAGAAGAAGCTTAAAATTAAGATAGAATGGAAATATTAACAGGTTCAGGTATCAGAGATGAGTGGCTGAGGAATAAAAAAGTCAGAATGAAGAGGTTGGGTCTAGAATGAGAGGAGCTGCAGCCAATTAACACAGGGTATCAGGGAAAGTGTGTGACAGAAGAATGGCAAAAAAGCTGAAATTTATGGTGGTGTAACCAGTACTTCTGGATGGTACACAAAGCTAGGTGGTGAAAGCAGAGCGGTTGACGCAGCCAGAAATGATGGAGTTGAACTGCCTGAGATGCTACTGTATCACTAATTATAGAGAAGGCCAAAGAGAACAGATTATGGTTGCTCAGATACATGTACAGGAAAGCAAAATATGACCTAGTGCAGAAAATTTGGGACTAACAGGATGGAGACAAAATGAAATGACAATGTTCAACACAGAGGTGGATGGATAATATGAGAGAAGACCTGTGACAGTCAGTAATGATTCTGGAAGAGGTTAGGAGACTGACACTGAACTGAGAGACACATATGATATAATACCCCAACCCCATGTAGAAAAATAAGAAAAAGGAGGATTATGATTATGATGTCATATGTTATATAAGCCACATATATACAGATGTATGTTATACAAACATATGCAGGCATACAGGTATGTTATACAAACATATCCACATATATATAGATGTTGATTGTTATACAAACATATGCAGACATGCAGGTATGTTATACAAACATATGCACATATACAGATGTATGTTATACAAACATATGCAGATATACAGGTATGTTATACAAACATATGTATATATATACAGATGTTGATTGTTATACAAACATGCAGATATACAGGTATGTTATACAGACATATGCACATATATGCAGATGTTGTATGTTATACAACCATATGCACATATATACACATGTTGATTGTTATACAAACATATGCAGACATACAGGTATATTATACAAACATATGCACATATACAGATGTATGTTATACAAATCTATGCAGATATACAGGTATGCTATACAAACATATGCACATATACAAATCTTGTATGTTATACAAACATATGCAGATATACAGGTATGTTATACAAGCATAAGCACATATATACAGATGTATGTCATACAAACATATGCACATATATACAGATGTTATATGTTATACAAACATATGCACATATACAGGTATGTTATACAAACATATGCACATATACAGATCTTGTATGTTATGCAAACATATGCACATATACAGATCTTGCATATTACACAAACATACATGCCTATGCAGATATGTCATACAAACATATGCATATGTACAGATATGTTAAACATATGCACATATACAGATTGTGTATGTTATACAAACATATGCATGTATACAAATCTTACCTAAAAAGGCACTGTGGTAGAAAAAATTCCCTGGACAATATACTGAGAAGTGCAAGCAATACTTAACAAAGTGGTTAGGATAATCTGTCATCTCCTCCAAGGCTGATATTTATTCAAACCCACGTGGATGTCACCAATAGCTAAGTCATTGGTTAAAGTCAGTTGGTATCATTCTTGGTGATGGTAAAATAATGCTGGAGGTTATGTTAACAGCAAATTCAGAGGAACATTAAGAGATCACTTCATATGATTCAAGGGGGTGTCATTTATTTATTTATCAGTTTGTTTATTTATTTACTTATTTTAGTTTTTTTCACCAGGCAAGCCACAATCTGGCAGAGTAATCTATTGTAAATCATACAGGTATACATAGAAGTATTTTACTAAAAATATGTAAAACATTTACGTAGAATTAGATAATTAGTGTAGAAATGAAAGTCTGCCCATGTGAAAATGATTTGCAAGTTATAGTCAACAGTATGTAATTATTTTACGTAAAGCAATTTAAGACTTAAAATCAAAGTTAGCACTCATCCCTAAAGCAAGAACATTTGATAGTATTAAACAGGTGATTTTTTTTTAATTTGTTTTTGAATGAGTCTAGACTGCTCAGTTGTCTGATTTCAACAGGTACTTGTTATCAAGTGGCTGGTCTTATCTTACTAATTGCTCTTTCCCCTGTGCGTGTTTTGAATCATGGTCTTCAGGGAGTTATTCCTTTTCTTCTCCCTTTTTCTCTCTCTCAGTCTATAGTTATTCTGTTTTACTTGTTATCTTGATGGGGGAGCAGAGGCTGACATGAAACAGTTTATAGATTTGTGAGTAAAGAAAGACTGCTGCTCTTTCAGTCGTGGTAGCCAGTTAATTTTCTGTAAAAGTTAGAAGTGGTGTGTCTGTGCTTAGGCTAGTAGTACAAAATGTCTGTTTCTATTAATAGTAGTTTGTACTATATGAGTATTTGCAGATGACTGGAAAGTTAACAGAGGTTGTCAATATTCTACTTTTGCAATTAGTAGATTCTTGGCTGTAGTCATCCGTGCTGTCCAGGTAAAGAGATGCAATTCATTATACACTATTTCAGTTGGTACAAGGTTTTGTTGATGACATTGCTGTATGTTGTCTATGGACTAGATAGCTCTGTTCTGAAACTAGTGGTAATTGGTTACATTTTTTGTATCATTGTATTTAGATAGGTTTGCCACCAAAATGTTGTAAAACAGTTATGCAACCTTGGACGGTCAAAAGACACTCTTCCAAGGTGTCGTAACATTGATTTTTAAATGTTTGAATCCACAAGAGTGAATGCTAGTGTGCATTTGCTCTTGTGGATTCATTATTTTGAATGGAGTTTGCGCTATATTGGGGAATCACTGAGGATCAGGAAATTTACCCTTTAGTTCACTATGCCACGGTGATACAGCAGTAGCACTGTTACCTCACAGCAAAAGGTTCTCCTGTTTGATTCTCAGTTTGGCTTGGGAGTGCCTTCTGTGTGGAGTCTGCATGTCCTCCCATGGTTGAGTAGCGTTCAAAAGACATGCATGTGTAAATGGGCATGCCTTCGTTGAAGGTTGGGCATCGAGCTGGCACCTCGGCATTTCATAAAAATCTACTGCCAATCATTAGTGGACCTGAGCTCCACTGTGGCGACCCCTTACCGGGAAAAAGCCGAAAGAAAAACAAAACAGTTCACTGCAGTGTGATCTTGGAGTCTGAATATACAAGTAGCAGGAGGTGTGGGGGTACCAGAAGTGTAGGTAGTTTCAATAAAGCCGACATTTCTGAGTTTTCGACATTCCTTAATTCCTACTTTTGGTTATGTGATCTTTCATCAATTGGATTTTATGACATTTTGGGTCAGGTAAGTGAATACTTGCACAAGTGGGCTGTGATATTTTGATAGTAAACCATTTAGATATCATCAGCATACATTCTTTCCCACATGCACAATGACCAGGTCATATGCATAGCTAAGGTTAAAGAACTTGAGGACATTAGTGACATTGCAAATCCTAGTACATGAGAGGCAGCTAACAGTCACCCTGTCTTTGCCCAGTCAGAAAGTGGTCCATCTGTGTGTCTCACTATATAATTCACCTATGACCAGGGGCTTGCTAGTTCTATTATTTTGCCCTTCCTCCCTTAAAGACTTCTGCTAGCTAGATATGGGATCCCATTATTTAGTTGTGTTTGAGTATGTTGGATGCTGGTTTTGATCTATGGATGAGGGGTTATATGCAGGAGCTATGCTTGGGGGTTTTGGCTGATGCCAAGACTTAAGAATTTTAGGAAGTGTTGGAAGTCATTTTTAATGGCATCAGTGTATGACAATTTTGATTGAACAGGCTGGGGATACTGCAGTGATGTGGGTAGGGTAATACAGTGTTGGCTTACTATGTGCCACTTTAGGTGTAGATGGATTTACTCACTAGGTGCATCTGGCTGTGAGAGTGATACCTCCAGTTTAATTAAGTATTTACACCTCTCAGAGAGCATCTTTTCCTGAGCAGGTGTTTGCTTTCATTGAACATGTAGCAGTTCTTACATTGCATTAAGAAACTAAGTGCTATTAGGCTACCAATAGAAGCTGTCTCCCCATGTTGACAAACCCAGCTGTGTACTGAGACAGTTATTGAAATGAAAAAGTGATGCAAAGTATTTAAAGGGGGAAGTTTCTTTGACTGGTGAGGCTTCATTCTCATGTCTGAGCATAAACGTTCGAATGGTAATTAGGATCCTCCGACAAGTACAGGAAAGAGGAAGCTTGCACAAGTAAGTACAAGCTGTTTACAAAGAGCAGAAGTGAGTTTCTAACTCACAGGATTTAGAGGAATGTACACTTCCAGTAATAGTATGTAAGAGAAAGAATTACTTGTGCACACTAGCTGTTTAAGACCTATCACTACAGTGGTACTGAGCTTAGTGTAGCTAGGTGTGGAAATTAGTAAACAAGCAAGCAAAAGAAACAATGAAATCCTTGTGAAACCTGAAGCTAAGTGTCCATTTACCTAGGGCATGCAGCAATTAGTCCAACTCTTACTTACACTAACTACCAATCTGTCCAAGATGGCCCTTACACCTGTCCAAATAAATTAACTCAGAAAATGGAGAAGTCAGTAAACAGTAGAGAAAAAAATGTTTAAACTGGCAAAACATAGTTTCCAGTGGCAAAAGCACTTACACAATTTAAGTGAAAAAATTAACATTCTTGAGCTTTGTCCTAAAAAAAAAAAAAAAAAAAAAAAAAAAAAAAATAGGTTTAGAAGCACGTATGTGATTTAAGCCAGAGTGGGTTACGCTTGGAAAAGTAAGTCAATAAGAATTTTTACTACAAGGAAGTTAGACAAATAATGGACAAAGTACGTCAAACAGAATATTTTGCATTCCGCAGTCAGTATTTGATGCATCATACAAAAATAACAACACTCATGAAAGATAATCAGTCATTTTTTCTACACCATTGGTGCATCATCAGATATATTTCCACAAAACTCACCATATTTACATTAGTGATGCATTTCTTAAGATTGCTGCATCAAAGGTCTGGGATCCATCATTGACATCAGCTCAATGTCAGTGGGATTGTGCACATTCTGTCTAATGCCACATGAGTTTTGTCAAGGTACTCCAGTTTCCTGCCACCTCTCCAAAACACGTAGTTTGATTAACTGCTTGAATATATATATATATATATATATATATATATATATATATATATATATATATATATCTATAATTAACTGCTTGTGTGTACATATATATATATATACATATATATATATATATATATATATATATGTATATATATATATATATATATATATATACATATATATATATATATATACATATATATATATATATACATATATATATATATATATATATATATTATATATATATATATATACATATATATATATATATATATATATATATATATATATATATATATATATATATATATATTATTTATTTATTGCATTTGTTTACTGGGAAGGTCCACTGAGCCTAGCTGAGCCCATTTTCAGTAGTGGAGGCCTGGGAAGAAAAGCTCCACAAAATTAAACATGTTGCAGATTATAATAAAACATAGAAATATAGTTACATAGATAGCTAGAAGGCAATACATAAAAAACACAGACATATAGTTACATTTACATAGACAGCTAGAAGGCGATGCAGTAACAATCTTAGGCATCCATTTAACTATGATATTTAGAACATGTTAGAATACATAACATATTGACCATTTGAGTGGAAAGAGGAGGGGTAGACTGGGAGTGATAAAATAGGGGAAGAAAGCGGCAGGTGTGATTAGAAAAGGTTATTTTTTGGCATGGTCATAACCAGCAGGAGAAGAGGTGTTGTCTAGGAGATTTTTTAAAGTCTGCAGGGTATGTGATGGAGATTATTGTGGATGGGTGCGTATTCCAAAGTTTGGAAACAGTGAAGGAATAGAGCATTTCACCGGCTGGGGGTTGGTTTTGTCTCCTTTAAGCAGTGTTTTATATTCTGATCTAAGAGGTCTGGTTGGTTGATACAATGATAGTAAGCATTTTATGTGCAGTAGTTAAGTGCAGGTAGTTGAGACAGAGTGGTAGCTCTAGCCAGTTTAGTTGTTGCAGCGAGGAACAGTGGTGTGATGAGGATCTAGCATTTGTTGCAAATCTGGCGACCTTATTGTAATATGAGTCAAGCTTTGTTTTAAGAGATGAGTGAATATTTGTGAGGATAGGGGCACCATATAGCAGGGATGGAAGTAGAAAGGATGAAGCTAGAGTTTTTAGCAGTGTTGTTGAGGTAATTTGTGTGCCTATAAAGGGTGCCCAGTTTCTGATGTGTTTTTTGATGTTATTTAGTATGTGGAGATCAAATGTTCAGGTTTCATCAATAATGACAACTAACAGTTTAGTACTAGAGACTACTTCAATGGTCATTTTGGGAGTGGATAGTAACAGTTTAGTACTAGAGACTACTTCAATGGTGGTATCATTTTGGGAGTGGATAGTAACAGTTTAGTACTAGAGACTACTTCAATGGTGGTATCATTTTGGGAGTGGATAGTAACAGTTTAGTACTAGAGACTACTTCAATGGTGGTATCATTTTGGGAGTGGATAGTAACAGTTTAGTACTAGAGACTACTTCAATGGTGGTATCATTTTGGGAGTGGATAGTAACAGTTTAGTACTAGAGACTACTTCAATGGTGGTATCATTTTGGGAGTGGATAGTAACAGTTTAGTACTAGAGACTACTTCAATGGTGGTATCATTTTGGGAGTGGATAGTAACAGTTTAGTACTAGAGACTACTTCAATGGTGGTATCATTTTGGGAGTGGATAGTAACAGTTTAGTACTAGAGACTACTTCAATGGTGGTATAATTTTGGGAGTGGATAGTAACAGTTTAGTACTAGAGACTACTTCAATGGTGGTATAATTTTGGGAGTGGATAGTAACAGTTTAGTACTAGAGACTACTTCAATGGTGGTATCATTTTGGGAGTGGATAGTAACCGTTTAGTACTAGAGACTACTTCAATGGTGGTATCATTTTGGGAGTGGATAGTAACAGTTTATCCAGAGACTACTTCAATGGTGGTATCATTTTGGGAGTGGATAGTAACAGTTTAGTACTAGAGACTACTTCAATGGTGGTATCATTTTGGGAGTGGATAGTAACAGTTTAGTACTAGAGACTACTTCAATGGTGGTATCATTTTGGGAGTGGATAGTAACAGTTTAGTACTAAAGACTACTTCAATGGTGGTATCATTTTGGGAGTGGATAGAGAATTCAGTGCTATTTAGGCAGGTTGTTTTTTGGGAGTGAATAGGATCAGTTTAGTCTTGCTTGAGTTGAGAGCAAGGTGATTGCATGACATCCATTTTTCAGTGGATGTGAAGGATTTTGGGTTAGTAGTTGTAACTCAGAAAGGGTTTTAGCAGTGCAGATGATTGTCGACTCATCTGCATATTGGCTCACAGTGCCATGCATAAGGGAGTTATGGAAGTTATTGATGAATATATTGAATAGAAGGGGGACCAGTATGGAGCTTTGGGGGACATCTGTGGAGATGCTGAGGAAGGGGGAACAGGATTGCTGCCATTTAGTTGATTGATATCTGCCAGAGAGGTAGTTTGAGAACCAATTTAGGGTTGGGGGTGAGACACCTAGATTGTTTGGTTTAGAGAGTAAACGAGAGTGTGAGATAGTATCAAAAGCTTTTAAAAGGTCAAGCAGGAGTGTAGAGATGATCAGACTGGAATCACATGCTCAATTTACTGTATCCATAAAGGAGATGAGAGCTGTTTTGGTGCTATGGCCTGGTCTAAAGCCATGTTGGTTTGGGGTGAGAAGTTGGTTATTAATTAAATGGTTGAGAAGTTGGGTATGGACACATTTTTCTAATATTTTTGAAATGGGAGAGAGGATAGCGATGGGCCGAAAGTTGGAGATGTCTGAATTTTTCCGCCTTTGTGCAGAGGAAGAATTTATGCTTTCTTCCAGATATTTGCTATGTGGGATTCTTGGACTGATCTATTGATAAGTATACTAATGGAGAAAGTGATGGAGCTTGCAGGTATTTTTAGGAATTCAGCAGGTAAGTTGTCAGGAGCACAGGTGCAAAGTTTGAGTTTTAGAAGGAGTTTTTTTATGGTGCATGTTGGTATGGGAGAGAAAGAAAAATCTGGTAGAGATGAAGGTTTAGAATGATTATATTGTTGGTCTGATGAGTTAGGGTTAGAAGGAGGGAAAGTAGTGGTCAGCTTGGCAATGGTGTCGATAAAATATGAGTTAAAGAGATAGGTTATATCAGAGGGGGTTTATCAGGGTATGGGAAAAGATTGGTCTTAGAGCCTGGGTGTATACGGGAATTTATTACTCCCCAGGATTTTTGTGGGTTTAGCCTATGCTGGTCCTGTAGTTTATGGAAATATTCTTTTTTGTTTCTGGTTACCTGCCATTTGGCCTGATTACATAGTTGTTTGTATAGTGCAAGGTCAGCCGGGTTTTTATATTTTTGCCATGATTTCCACGCTTTGTCTCTAGTGGACATGATTTGCTTTGTAGCTTTGGTGAGCCAAGTGGCATGTTTAGTCTTGACTCTTTATAGTCGGGGAGGTGCTACCCTATCTAAGATTTTGAGAAATGTTGAATTGAATAATTCAACTGCATTCATCAAGTGGAATGGTTTTTAATGGTGACCAGTTGGTGTGCTGTAAAATTTCATTTAGGGTTTCCAGAGAGAACTGGGATAGGTCTCTAATTTGTTTTAATTGGTGGTTACTAACAGTTGTGGAAGTTTTACGTATAGTGAAGGCTGGTAAGTGGTCACTGATGCTGTTTGGTAATGTTCCAAAGGTGGAGATTGTATTTGGGTCAGATACAAGGATTCAATCAATGACTGAGCCTTGGTTCTTTTTGTTATTGGGCCTAGTTATATCAGAGATAAGCTGGGTGTAATTGAATAGGCTGTTAGTCTGGTGGTTTTGGTTAGTGATATCTAACCAATTAATGTTTACATCCCCTAGTATGATTGTTTCATTTTGAATATTTTTGGATGACCAAGCTGGAATATCCCCTAGAGTGGGAATAGTGTTATCTGGGAGAATGTATAACACTATGATGCAGAGGGTTTTATAGTTATTTAGTTTTAGGAGGGTTACTAAAAGTTCTGCTATGGAGAACTGTGGAATGGGTTTAGTGAAAGGGACTATGGTGTAGAAATTTGGGCATATCAAGGCAACGCTACCACCTTTTCTATGTGATCTGTCATTCCTCAGGTATGTATAGTTGGGGGGTAGGAAATCTGTGTTATTGATGAATGGATATAAATAGTTTTTTTCTCCTTCCCTTTCTTGTTGATGCTCATTACTACAACTAGTCATGATGATCAGTTCAGTTATTAAGTCAATGAATAAATTTAACTAATTAACTAACTAGCTTGATGAGTTAAACAAATATTAACAAATTTTGCACACTGTGTACGTATGGTTATCAGAAATGCCTTTGGCCACACAAATCAACCTCCCTAAACAAATCTACAAAGAAAAACAAAACTGAAATATTTTATCTTCCTCACATAAGAAAACTGTACACCTCTGATCACAACTTTCCCATCCTTAATTCCAAACCACGGCAGTCTCTTCTCCCAGAACTCACTCAACTTTACAGCTATCCAAAATTCTGACTACAACTTAATCAGTTTCTACAGCTTCAAAATAAATGCCAACATATTGGATGTATCGCATCTGCCCAGTTTTCTCTCTCTCTAGACAAAACCTTAATATATCAGCCTCTGAACTTGAGTGACTCCTTTCTGTTCTGTCTCTGCTTCAAATTTAAATTATGTGTACAGTTTCATTATACAGGTCTTATCTGCTTTGTTCAGTTATTTTATATGTGAGTCACACATGTTTTATTTTTATAGATCATTTTAATTATATTGAACTATCGTGTTCCCTTTTAATTGTATTGTACTATAGTGGTTGCATATGTTTATGGCATTATTTCTTTTTTAATTGTGTTATACTATACTTTTGTCTCCTTTTGCAGCTTGCGAACCAGGCTGAGCCAACAATTTGTCATTCCAGATGAGAGCAAATAAAATGACATATACTATAATGAATATAAAAATAAAGCTCTTAACCACAACTAACCAAGGAAAACACATCAATCCAGCAAAATATACTAAGCCCTAACTAAAGTAATTAAATTCAGAAACACAAGCAAACTATAAGACTGCACAAGTAAACTACATCAATAGAAGAAATGCCGGTAAAAAACATTAATTAAAAAAGTTGCCTCAGAATTACAGGAGAAAAATGCACAGGAGACATTATATTCATTAAAATCTATAAAACAGTGCAGTTGGCCCAACAAATTTAGTGAGAAACCTTTAATATAAGAAAAAAATATCAGAAAAATTGATTTTGTATAGGGGGGCTAGGGTCTGGTTTGTATGATACATGAAATGTCTGTACTGTAGAATTAATAAACTTGGTTAGCCATGGCAGGCAATGGTGATCAAAAGATCTGTTACTTTCACTGAGGGATTTATGAACAATTGTGCATGCTTTGTACAAAGCCTATGTGATGTTTATGTGTTAGTGTGATGAGCAACAGCGCTAACTGCATATGCTGCTCATCACACTAAGACGAATACAAGGCAGTTTCTGTGACCAGCAACAATGCTGGTGGACAGAAAAACATGTTTTGAGCAGCACAAGCACCCACAGTAAACAAAGAAGCTTGCGTATGGGCAAACTCAAGTGTGCTCACATGGACAGCACAAAGAGCTACAAATAATGCATGCTGTACACAGGCAGGGAAAGTGTACTGAGTGTACTGTGCACATAAATCAAACATATGAATGCAGGAATAAGTAAGAGTGATTATGAAATGGCAAGGGCTACTACAATACATGGGTTACGAGACATATGTAAGAACAGAGGGAAAATGACCAAATTCTAGTTAGTTGATTGATGTGAAGGTGTATGTCACAAAGACAAATTTGTAATAATAAATTTTGCAATACATTTGTAATAAAAATTAATGGTGGTTACACATCCTGAGCAAATATAGGTAAATAAAAGCGGACATGATATTATGGGATATGACAGTTGCACAAATTAACATTGTAACAGAGGGGAATTACATGACACATGAATGTCATTGACATGCTGAGTTGAGATGACAGTTCACAAGGACAGTGCATGCATTATGGGATATTTGCACAGTGTGTATTTCTTCTGTATAACATGTTGGAAAAAAGGAATGGCTCAGAAGCCACAGTTTCCTTTTGCAAGCATCAATACCATCCCATCAATGTTAAAATTGACCTGTGTATTAACTGTCTACCCCACAGAAATAAGCCTAACACATGTACACGGAGGATCATCCTTGTAGGGAATTATGCCTCTCAGTATTCTAATGGTTATGCATCCCATCTGTAGGTGAGTGTGATGTTACAAATGTGGGTGCAAAGTGTGACATACATAGTACCATTGTGTAAGGCACTCCTGGCTGACACAGTTATTGTGCATACAAATAAGGACAGATGCAAACACGACACTATGATGTAAAATATTCCCTAGAGCTGTATATTGTCAGCATCTGCCACAGGAGGTAGCAATGGATATTTATTATCACAAACAAATGAATTAGTGTGAATTAAGAAAAGATTCCTGATAATGAATGCCATATCAGCATGTCAGACTGATGGCAATTAAATAAATATGCTTGTGTGTACACAATTGTGACTAGTTCTATATCAATGTTCCCTGGTCAAGGAAGGTTTCTCTTTATGTCTGTAGACATACTACCCAAGAACTGAAGCACAATCATGTATACCAAAGTACTCAATGCATGTGCCAAAGTAGCATTCTTAGTATGCCATTCACAGAATAGCTGTCTACTGCCATTAAATCCAAACATACGTTCATATGTTTTTTGTGCAATGTATCAAAGGATAAGATTGACGTGATGCAATTTTTTTGTGTGATGTCAATTCCCTCACTCAAAATGAAGCCCTATGCCAGAACTGAACATCAAGCTGTGCAATTCCTCCAAATAACAATATGGCTATTAATCGCATTCGTAACAATGAAAATGATATCACATCTGTTGAACTCCACCTATGTGAAGTCATTCAATCAACTCTATTTGCCCACAATTTTTATCTGATAAATTTGATGGGTGAGGACTGTGCCACTCTGCATACAAAGTATAATTGGGGGGATGCCTTTCTTGCAGAACAGATAAGGCACAAATGCTTACAATCACTTAATGCTGGTTTAAAACATTTGCCTAAGCACTGAGAAAATCAACACCATAGTGGGATTAATGAATGTGCCATGGTGTAAGTGCATAGACAATTACCGTATGTGTGCTATGGTGAAAGCATTACATCATGAGTATGAATTAAGGAATATGTGTCCTCTAATTAGTTACATCAAATCTTACTATTTGTCAAACAACATTGCTTGATGTTAGATATAACCAAATACACCTGTAGCCCCCTTAGGGTGACACTGTGACAGAAGAATAGCAATTATGTGCAATGTAGATACAATCCTGTATTGGAATACATGTCTTACTTAGGCAACAACATGCATTATATCATCTCATGTCCTCAGTCCTGATAAGATGTCACACTACAACTGTTATGTAATGACAGTCAATTCAAATGACAACATCAGTCTTCAATGCAGCCTTTCCAAAGGAAATGTAGACTAAATTCTTGTATTAGGAAACAACATCTACACAGGAACAAAGCACATGTAGGTGACAACACTGTTAACATTATGTACACTGTAAACAGTGGCATCTGGATTGACTATTTGGCTAACATGACAGGTTAATGAAGGTTTGCTGAAACACAATTGCAAGTACAGATTTATTTCACACATTTGACACTGCACATTTCAATATATCATGTGTATTATTGTAATGTTTCTGCTAAAAGTTGTCACACGGCACAAGCATACAGCATAGATACACCCCTTATATGTATTCACAGCCTGTTCTCGATAGTATGAGGAAAACAACACACTAACAGATGATAGGTATTCTTGTATTCAAACTCCCTAGCTCTGTACATAAAGAATTTACACACAAGTGCATAATACACACAAGCCTCAGGAGAGGTCAGACTGCATGCAAACCACACTGCATCTTGGAAAGGATGACATCAGCTGTGTCATACAAAAAAAAACAGCTATGTGGAATTGTAAATGTTGTCAATACTAAGGGGTGTAAGAAACTCCTGCATCCATTTACATTTACACACACACACAGTCATGAGGTTCTGACTGCTCTGTTCGGAACATGCCACAGAAAAGGTCTGACTGAATGTGAGCCACAATGCATCTTTAAAGGGATGACATTAGCTGTGTCTTGCAAAGGGGATGTGTTGGCAAAAATGATTTCTACAATCATGTAGGATTCTAAATGCATTTACACACACACACACACACACACACACACAATCATTAGAGTCTCACTGCTGTATCTGAAATCCCTACTTATTGACTGACACAGTCTATACACAACTGTTATACGCATGTACCACAGGAGAGGTATGATGTAAATGGTCTGAGAGTGCATTATTGAAGTAATGACATCATCGGTGTGTCACAGAGAGTATATGCTTGTGGATAGAGTGAAAGGGGAATGCAGGACTAATCTGAAGATGTAAATGTTTCTCAAGAGTAGGAGTGAAAGGACCACATCTGTTGAATTTTTCATCCAGTAAGGCTGTGGACCCACCATCACACACACAAGTTGATTGCTGTGAGATTAGAACACTCTACCCATGTAGTTATACTATCTAAAGAACACAGTACTTAACAAAAACACCACCACAGAAGTCTGACTTCTACAGTAAGAAAGTGTACTTTATAAAGGATGACATTAGCATTGTGTTGCAGAGACAATGATGCTGGGAGAAGGGTCTGACCCTGATGTAGAATAACTTTGCAGTGCAAAGGTGTCTCAGAGCTACTACATTATTGAAAACAGCAGTAGTTAACGCCATACACACAAGTTAATTGCTGTAAGATTTGAACCTTCTACTTATCCAGCTATGCAATCAAGAGAAGTTTTTAACACAAGCGCTACCCCACAAATGTCTGAATTTGATAGTATGATAGCACACTTTATAGAAGATGACATCAGTGTGGAGTTGCAGAGAAGCTGATGTTAAAAGAAGGGTGTGACATTGATGAGGACTTATCTGCTGTGTAAAACTGTCTTATGGTGACTACTTTATTAAAGCCAGTTGTAGTTTTCATATTTACACAAATCAATACATATACAAAAGTTGACTACTTTAAGATTAGAACTCCCCTACCTATCTACCTATGAAATCTAGAAGACAGAGTTCTTAACACAAGCACCAATACAGAAGTTTGACTTCTACACTGTGAGAGTAAACTTTATAGATGATGACATTAGTGTTTTGTTGCAGAGAAACTGATGATGGCAGAAGGGTCTGACACCAATATGGACTCAACCTACAGTGTAAAAGTAATTCCAGGTAACTAATTTACTGAGGCCAGCAGTAGTTAAAGTCATATTTCTACTGATGCATACACACACAGACAGACACACGCACAAGTTAACTGCTGTGAGATCACAACCCCCTACCTATCTACAGGACAGAGCACTAAATGCAAGTTCCACCACAGAAGTCTGACTTTTACACTGTGACAGTGAAGTGTGGATGGTATTAGTTTCTTAGCTGGTGTCAGAGAAGATATTGTAATGTTGAAGGTGTTATGCAAATCCATATTTGTTGATATGATGGAGTACGGTCAATGTTATGATCAATAATCCATACATACTGCTGACTTATGTCAGCTATGCTGTCATTAATGTATTCTGCATAATGGAGAGTGACATGTACCTACCTGTCTTATGTATATGAGAAAAGCACGCGTGAAACACAGGATAGACAATGAATCATTCATGGATCATCAGGTTATGATGATGGGATATAAACCTTAATGAATGATATCTGGTATCAGTAATGGTATGTGCTCATGCGTGGGTAATGTGGACTGTAAGTAACAAACAATACTTAATGTTCCAATGCAGTAGGGCCAAGTAACCATGAAGTATGTAAGCTAAGGCTGTATGTGGTTGCATATCATTTGTGTCAGTGCTGCAGTACAACCATAACTGTACAGAATAAAGTGGTCAGTTATGTACACAGTTCAGTACATTAAACAATTTCTATGTAATATATAATTCAGTAGCAATACTTATTTCTGTTCCAAATGTCTACTTAAAGCACAGTGCTGAGAAACATACTTGCACAGATGTTGGCAAAGTGTTAGCACATGAGGAATTATACTTAGATATTTAAATTGTGACTGTGAAGTACCACTGTTTAGTGATGTTCACTGGTGCTCCCTGCCAACCTTTGCACAAATAAGAATCAGAGGGAAAATATTGTAATTCCTATTACATATACAAAAGATCAGTTTTGTCTTAAGATGTTCACACATATGCACCATATGATGCATTATAGCTTTCCATGTTAACTTCAAAGTTCAATTCAAAAATGAAGTATTGTTTGCCTTCCCCATTTGTACAATGGTATGCTGTGATCAAGTAGAGTTGTCTGGTGAAGGAAAAAGTGAAAAACTTTAAATTGGTTTGCCTTTTCTACTACAAACAGGCTTAGTGGCAATGCATGGCCGTCAGTACTCTGGACAGTACTTAGTGAAGAAAATCCACCAGTCAACCTAGCTTTCTCTGTGGCACGAGGTGTAAGCTCACTTTGCTAAAAGTAAAAGCAAAGCTGAAGCAGGATTTGACAGCAATCTGCAGATCATCTTAATGGGAGTCAGAATGTGATAGTAACTATCATGACTTTAAGAATACCTAGAATAACTATTATAAACATGTTGTCTAGCAAAATTGTCCAAGTAATAGCTAACCCTTGATTGTTTGCTAACAGCATTTGTCACACTGCTATACTCCCAACATGCAGACATAAGAAACTGGTAATTTTCTATTCTGTAGTGCATTGGTTATTATCACCTCCATTCATCATTTAAAACAAATACTGTGGTCTTTTTTACTATTGTATAATTACAATAATTGATTGCTTCACTGCATCTTGAACACCTAGTCCTTTCCACTTAGGATTACAATTTTACATACCCCTTTCAGAACCCACTGCTGTATAGCACTAAAAAGAGTAAATTGGTTAGAACTACCCCATGAACTGACATATACACAACTTCTTACCACCTATAAAATTATTCAGAATCTATCTGCTTGTCTATCACTAAATAAAATTCTATACAACTATGTTCTTAGTCAATCATTATGATTCAATGACCAAAAACTCTTGTTTGTCCACAGACCCATCAAATCTGCAGGGCATTGACAGTATGTGTATCATTTTGCTAAGGCCTGGAACTCTTTATCTCTGTCCATTAGATCAGTGCCCTCCCTCCTATCCTTCAAAACCACTCTGAAAGACTCCCTAGCCAAACGTTGACTTTGTTCTTGCTCAGCACCAGGATAAACTATATCCCTAAATGTGGAATAATACCTTTTCATACCTACATCTGCTTACTCTCCCTTCTTCACCCACTTCCTTACTTCTAGCAATTTCTCACCTCTGGCATTCTCGCTAAATATACAATAAGCCTGCTTTTCTCTCACTTCATAGTGAAATTACTGTTTATGTTATATTAACTTTAATTTCTGTACAAACTGGCTAACCTTTCTCAATTAAACCATTATCATATAATGTATCTATTCGTAACCGATATTTTCATATTATGTCTAATTTGGTATAACTATTTAAATTGCATTTTTTGTATTGTTTTTAAAGACTGTAAAATTATTGTTCTTAAAATATTTTGTAATACTTTGGAGCTTTCCTCCTCAGGCCTCTGCTGAAAATTGGCTCTTACCCAGTGAGACTTTCCTGGTAATCAAATGTCAATAAATAAATAAATGCATGCACGTGAGACAAATACATCACTAAACTGGAATACAAATCATTGATTAGAGGACCTACCCAAGCTCATTTTACTACTGGTTGATTCTAAGTCAGAGAACTCTGATTGGTTAAAGGCTCGCTGCTTATCACCCTCTGGTTAGAGTTGCTCTTCATTAAAAATAGCTTAATTGGATAGCTAGTCACCAAGACACAAATGTCAGCTCATTAGAGAACTGCACTTTCTCATATTATAGGTGTTATTAGGTGTGAACTTTCATTTTCTTTCATTTATATTGCCTGAACAAGTCTCTTAAAATATTGTCTAAAAATGAGACATTAGAAATAAGTTAATTTGCACTGTTTTCTACCACATATGTCTGGGTGTACCTGTATAGATTGGCAAGCAGGTAGATAGATAGATAGATAGATAGATAGATAGATAGATAGATAGATAGATAGATAGATATAGATATATGCATACATACATACATACTTACATACATACATACATACATACATACACATTTTAACAAGTCTGAATATTATATTTGGCGTATCAGATTTACTATTAAGCTTTAATTGTTATTTATTCTTTCTAGAAATATATATCTTTTTCCACATTTAGAAAGTGGCATATTAGGTGTGGAAAATACAGCTTTAAATGTTAATGAAATAGCTACAGTACTAAGTATGTCAGGTGATGTACAGAAGTTTCTAAAAATTCAACTTGTAGTATAGTCCTAATGGAGTTTAGACTATTTTGTTTATTTGTATTTTGGTATTTTGCTTATTGGGATATTCTCTTGGGTCTTGACCTGTCTTCAGTGGAGTCCTGGGATGAACAGTTCTATTTTGAAATAGAGTAAATCATAAGGAATATAGCAGAAATTATGTGAGAAAATCATAAGGAATATAGCAGAAATTATGTGAGAACAATCTAGGCATTTTACAGGACAGTTTAGAACAGTACAAAGTATGAATATTTCAAGTGCACTAAACATCTTTATTTATTTATTGTTTTTACGGATATAAGTAAAAAATGTAGAGGGCTTTAAATATGCCGTGTATGCAGATGAAGTCACTAAATATAATGCTTAGCTAGTAGCATATCTACAATATTTACAGCTATCTACAATATTTATAATTATAAGCACAGTATACATGGACAGTACAGCTGAAGGACTGACAAACTATCTAACCCTTGATTGTTATCATTATGTGATTGCATGCAGCAAATGAAAACTTGATACTGTAATGATAGCTGTAGAGAGTAGGGGGGATCATTGCATTATGGGGTGATTGTAAATTGCATCACCAGCTCATTACAGACTTGCTGGCTTATGAAACTATATTTAAAAGCTAAACAAGGGGAATGATACTGTCAGCTGCTTGTCGGGTGCCAGGATCCACCACATAATGCACACACTCAGGTCACTCCTCAAGTACAAATATGACTCTGTCATTGTCCATGTTGGTGTGAATGACCTGAGACATACCTTCCTGGACTACATGAAAAGAGACATGGAGGAACTGTCCAATCTTGTAGCCCAGGCAGGTATGGCCCTAGACCTGAGTAGCATCCTACCGTCACCCAGAATGATACCATAGTACAAGGACAAAATTATTGACTTCACCAATTGGCTAAGCTTCTGGTGTCATTCTAAGGGGATCCAGTATCTGTCTGCCTGGGATGTCATGATGGACAGACCACGATGCTTTGTCAGAGATGGCCTGCACTTGTCATCCTTGGGATTCTGAATACTGGCTAAGTCTCTTGCCACCCCTATAGTGCCTTTTTAGGCAAGGTTCAAATGACAAATTCACCACCATAACAGGTACTAGCAAGCCAAATCTGAGGGTAATGCTACTCAATGCTAGAAGTCTAAACCTCAAAATGCACTCGCTCAAGGCACTCCTTAAAATGGAGAACATTGACATCTGTGTAGTGACAGAGACCTGATTCAAGGCTTAAGAGAGCACCCCTGCATTACCATGCTATAATTCATACCACACCTTTCAGCCACCTAACCTGGACCGAAACACTAAAGGTGGAGGTGTGTCCATATTCATTAAGGATATCCACACCTCCAGGCTAGTTGCTCAGCATAATGCATTTAAGATTATCCAAGTGCAACTAACTCTGGGCAGGACCACAATCCACATTGTCGCTTGCTACAGATCCCCCACCATGCCCCAGGATTCCCACTCCTCATTTCTTGATACACTGGAAAATATTAGGGTACAACTTAACACCTTAATAATGGGCGATTTCAACTACCCCACCATTAACTTGGAAAACTATTCTTGTACCAGCTCTTTTGCTCAACATTTTCTGGAATTCATAAATTCCAACACCTTGGATCAAATTATCTACACCTCCACCAGGGCCAGCAATATCCTTGACCTGGTTATTACCAACATGGGCAACCGGTGTTCCACACCAGAGGTCAATTCCTCGTTGGTCAGATCCGACCACAAGCTAATCACCCTAGACATCCACATCCCACCCCCCACCCCATTAGGGCAACCACTGTAAAAAACTTCTCCAAAGCCAACTTCATGCTTCTTAAGACAGAAGTGGCAAACTTCCCGACACCCATGCAGATGGACAATAGAGGTACGACTGCTGAATCCTACACAAATACACTTTATAAGCACTTGCACGAGTGCATGGATCGTGCAATCCCTAACAACCAAGATGCTATCCTCCAAAAACAAAGAAGCCAATCTGGTCGTACCCTGCCATAAACAAACTCTACAACAGAAGAAAGAATCTAGTGCAAAAAAGAGTAAAATACCATGATTGGAGGAACTCCCTCGTCAGCCTCAGTAAAAAGCTGAGATCCGTCATAAAACAAAACAAAATCACCACTGATTCTAAAGACAACCACAAAGCATTCTATATCTAAGTCAAGAATCTCAATGGCAACACTCAGATCTGCTTTGAGTTACAGCACAATGGCAATAAATATACAGACTCAACTGATATTGACAACAGCCTGGCACATAGGTTTAGTGGTAACTTTAACCCCCTCTCACCCCCTAAAGGGCCTATCTCTATACTGGAAGAATGTAAAGTTCCTGTAATCATGGCTGCACAGGTAAAAAACACACTCTCCAAAGCCAAGAACACAGCATCCATGGGACCTGACAACATCCCAGGCTGCATTCTACATAAAATACAGAATGAACTGGCACTCCACCTAAGTACCATGTTCAATTATAGCTTTACCTCAGGCTTTGTGTCCACTGAATGGCAAACTGCAAAAGTTATCCAACTCCACAAAGGGGAGCCACCATGGATCCCAGGAACTACCACCCCATTTGCCTGATGAACCTGGTCTGCAAGGCTATGGAACGTATCATCATGGAACTTATAACAATGACATTGGCAGTCTCCAAACTGGAGTTCTGGTTTGCAAAAGGCAGACCATGTCTTCTAAACCCAAAAGACTTCTTTGAAGTTGTCACCAAAGCCCTAGATGAGAGTAGGGTGGTTCACACAGCCTATCTAGATCTCGCCAAGGCTTCTGACATCATCCCCCACTCTGGAATTATAGATAAACTTACTAAATTAGTTATAAATCCCTATGTCACAAGATGGGTTGCCAACTGGCTCACTGACAGAACCCAGACTGTGAAAGCAGCAGACTCAAAATCTGACTTCAGTCCAGTGACAAGTGGAGAACTACAGGGTTCAGTACTGAGTCCTCTCCTGTTTGGTATCTACTTCTCAGAAGAACAGGCTAACACAGAAGGTCTTTGGCTAATGAATTTCACAGATGAATGCAAACTAGGAGCCATAATCGAAACTCCTAACAATGTGGACATCCTACAAAAGGGCCTCACTTACACAGACGCCTGGTGTCAAAGCCATGGCCTCAAGCTCAACGCCAAAAAGTGCATTGTCATCCCTTTTGGTAAAAACTCTGTACCCATGAACTAGAGGGTGGGTTTGGCATAATGGTTAAGGTCTTCACCTCATAAACACAAGGTATAGGGTTTGATTCTCATAATGGGATATTGGCTAGGCTTAAAATGGCTTTTCAGGGCAGTTAGTCTAGTATTCATCTATGAATCTAGTTAAAACTACCACATAGGTAACAGTCTACTTAACACCGAAAGTGAGATTAGAGACCTTGGGACACAGGTGGACAGTAGTCTCTCCTTTGATAATCACATCACTAGAGTACTCAGGAAATCCTTCTACGTGGCACTCCTAATTACAAAAGGCTTCTCATCCTGGAAAAAATAGGTCATTGTTCCCCCTCTACTCATCACTCATTAGACCCATTATAGAATACAGCGCCCCTCTTGGTATGTACCTCACAAGACATCTACAACAACTGGAAAGGCCACAGAAATACCTCACAAAGAGGATTACCAACCTCAAACAGATGCCCTACACAGACTGTCTAAAAAAACTCCAGCTTTAGTCCATCGCATATCACCTACTCAGAGGTGATCGCTGCCTAACATACAAAGCTATGTCAAACCCAGAGCTGTTGGACATGCTGCACTTAAAGAAATCCCAACCCCTCTGAGCTACATGCTCTAGGGAACTAAACCTTGTCACCAAAATAAACAGATCATGCTGGAGGGATAGATTCCTGTCCCAGAGACATCTCATACTCTGTAACAAACTACCTACCTATATAAAACAAATCTCCTCAAGAAAAATCTTGATGATTGGATGGGAGATAGGAAATTCACACTGGGAATCACTTCTGTGGCTCTGCTCGACAGGGGCACAGGAAAATAATTTTCTGGGGTGGCGAAAGCCAGGGTACCTTTTTGGCTAGGCTTATATAGGCCCTAGGGCCAATAGCCTAGCACCTACCTATGAACCTATGAGCCTATTAAAATGTTCAAATTTACAGTTTGTTAACTGGTCCAGTTTTTGTGTTTTGAAGCATTTACAAGTGTTCATTTAGTATCATGACAGTGCCATGCTCTGCCATTTATGGAGTTAAATCAATTTGTCAGCATCTCTACATTGCACTGAAGTGTTTGCTTTCTTTGTTGATTATCACTAACATCTGTTTTCTGAAACTTCCTGTAGATGTTATTTTATTTTACTGCTATTTGTCTCTGTATGAATATAAGCAAGACAAAAAAATGCCCCTCTACATATATCTCCTATAGTAGAGACTATGGACTGGACTTTTTTAGCCTTTCCTTGTAGTAAATGTTTCTTAGACTTAGAATCTACTTAGCAAAGTGTTTCTGCATTTCCCATGTCATAGCTTGTTTTTTTATTTTATATGGATTCCAACATTAATACATATATTTGAGTACAGAACACATTACCGAATAAGAGGCTGTCAATAATAACTTTGGGTCTGTCAAATTTATAAATCTCAATACGCAATATGACCATTTCGTTACCCTCTTGCGTATTGTAAATTAATTTTTATTGTTAGTTTATTATCCTCTAGTGTGCTTAGGTTTTTCTACTTACATTCTTCCTCTCAGTGTTGTACTACATTACAATTTAGCTGCTAGGATAATTTGCCATCCGACACACTTAATGTTTACTAGAATAACATCTGTTCTTGATCATCCTGACAATGCAAAGCGTTCTTCTTACAACTTCATAAGGTTTTATTTTGAACTGATGATACAGTCATGCTTTGCATTATCTTTATAGCTTCTTTGTATTATATCTTCTAGTACTCCAAGATGGGCGATATACGTACTCATACAGATAAGTACAGGTTAACTTTCACTGAATGCAGTTTCATTATGGATTCAGATATAATACATCACCATTTGAATGCTTTGCAAGAATGCAAAGGAAATGTATATGTCTGCACATCTTATCTTTATTTTCTTTATTTATTACTTTTCTAGCACAGCTATAAATTGATAGTAGGAATATAATTTTGAATGCACACAAAATATTACAGTCAGTTTAGTTCACACTGAATTTGATAGCTAAGATAAAGTTCAAATAATATTTGGAGGCAGCAGTTTAAATTATGGGATCAGTCTAGTTAGTCATTCTTGTATTACTAAAAAAAACAGCAAATGCTTTTTCCAAAACTCAGAGTGTTAACCAGGAACCAAGAATATAAGGACTACACTGACAACATGAGGAGCACCAGCATAATCAAAGAAAAAGTAATGTTTTATGAAAATTAAGTGCTTTCATCTGTATACAGGGTGAATAAGACTTCATCAGAATCTGTTATAAACAGTACTAAGTGCTCTATTTAAACCAATTCAAATGACCACATGACAACTGACCCCCTCTTTCTTAAAGATAAATGTTTAAAATAGGTTTATACATTCCAGTCAATCATGAGTGTAAATGTTTGTCTTTTCAGCTTTTCCTGGTAAGGGGTCGCCACAGTGGAACTCCGGTCCACTAATGATTGGCAGAAGATTTTTATGGTGCCAAGTTGCCAGCCCGATGCCTAGCCTTGAGCAAAGGCACGCCCATTCACGCATGTCTTTCGGAGGCCACTCGACAGCGGGGAGGACATGCAGACTCCACACAGAAGGCACTCCCAGCACACTAACTGAGAATCAAACGGGAGAACTTTTTGCTGTGAAGCAACAATAATGAGTGTAAATAACAATAAAAATATACAACTATATGTAAAAAACTTCTTTGAATTTTGTTAAAATTACTTGTAATGATAAAAAAATTATACAGTGATAGAAAATGTATGCATACAAACCCCTTTTTCTTGCAACAATAACAAACTGACATTCCAAAACAGGTACCCATCCAAATATTAACCTGGGCTGACCCTGCATAGCTTTAAAATCAAACTAGATCAAGCAACTTGTTTTTATTTTATAACTTTGCTGGCCACATTCTCAAAACACTGGTAGAAAAGATCCCATAGTTAATGCTAGTATGTTGAGTTGCATTCAGAACTAGCAGCCACCTTAGTTCCTTATATTCTATTTTTCCCCCTTTCCTCTCCTCCAGGAGAAATATCAATTTTATAAATAATGAAACACAAAATCTTTTGAAGTTCTCACATTGAATGGAAAGTTTATAAACTACATTACTAATAACTTCCTTTTTATAGTATTCTTCTGGTCACATATCCTTCTGCTGAGCTGCCTCTCTGTTTTACCTATGTAGAAGACATCACAGCAAAGGCAGCATGCTAAGTAAACAATGACATTACTTTTACAGTTACATGCTTTGTGGCAAGATATAGTCCATGGATGGTTGACTACAATTACATATGGGCCTTCATGAATACAGTTGCTTACTTAACTAAATTCTGTATGAAATTATCTTTTTTCTCGCAAATTCATGTATGCACATACATGGACAGACAGACAGACACACACACACACACACACACACACACACACACACACACACACACACACACACACACACACACACACACACTCATTTTTTCATACAGTATAATGAACTGAACAAACTCTGGATTTTAAATGAAGCTATGAAGAGAGACAGCTTCACCCAATAGTTATTTATAAACAAGTACTACTGCATTCTTGTAGTACTGTCATATAATGTATAATATGAGAATTGTGACATTCAAAGATAATCAAACATCACAGCCATGAATGGAATGTTTTTAATTCAAGGAAAGCAGGTGATGTCACTGTGTTAATTACCAGTCCAAAGATATTAACTGCTAAATAAAAGAAGAGCACTGGCATCATTGAAATGTCATGGGTCAGGTAATATGAGATGTGCAACAAAATTTAGAAGTTTATTATTGAACAGAGTTGCCGTCAAAAAATAAAGTACACAAGGTATGAAACAGGAATCTGATCAGCACTTCATTAGTTAGCTTCAATTGTGAACCATATGTTGTCTTCCAGATGCATCAGCCCATCCATCCATCCATCCATCCACCCATCCATCCACAACCTTTTCTTCCCCTTTTTGCACATGGGGTCAGGCGTTACTTCATCAGCACGACAATCAAACATTTTGTATGATTTCTATTGTTACGACTGTGTATACAACTAGTCATATTTAAATTTTCTCTGGACACATACAGAAAAAGCCATATTTAAATTACAATTTTTATTCTTCTTCAAGAATGTCTGGACTAAATGAAAAAGACTCTCCCCGGGATTCATGAAGCTTGTGCCAGGCGCAGGCGTAGCGTCGGCGATCTAACACCAAAAATGGCCACTGAACGATTCAGGTACAAGCTGTTTCCACGTGCACTACCTGAGTATGCCACAGCTGCATAGCTCCCGGCGCATGTATGCTAATTACCCCATGCACAGCAGTGTAACATGCAAATTAAGGTATATAGTGATTCATGAAGTGGTGCAGGCGTAGCGTAAGCATGCAGAAATGTAAACCGAAAAAACGATTTACATTTTCTCAAACATAAAATCAGAGCCATGACAACAGACCAAACTCATGTATTATACTGTTAATATATGCCAATGACTAAATATATAGCCACTGGCATAAAACATGCACAACACATAAAAAAGAACATTTAATGTCATGGCCACACTAACACAAAGTAAAATTGCAGTGCATCTGTGTGCAAACGGGATCTCAATGAAAATATATTTATATGTAATAAAACTGCAATGTAACACATTTCATAAATTCCCCATAATAGTCAATGGCATGCATGCTAAACCACAACCATGGCGCAATGGTTGCTAAGGGTCTGTGTCAGTGTTCTGTGTGGTAACTAGGAATTAGTAGTCAATGCCATGCAAATGAGACAAGTAATACTGAATCACAAAATCCCTGCCAGCGTAAGGTTGTACCTCACAGCGTAGCAGTACAACACCGAGGTGTGGCCTGGAGATAAAGATGACATCAAGAGAGGGGTGCACCACCTTAGCTGTAAGCACATTGGAGCATTGCTAATCCGGTTTGCCTGTTGCTAAGCAAAGCTGCAGGATAGGGGTGTGGAAGTAGCCATAGCTTTGCTTAGCTGAGAGCACACAAGGTAACCAAAAGTGCATGTGAATGTGGATGAAAATGTGCTCTAAACCTGGTAAATGGCTGTGTGCATTTTGCACCACAGCTGAAACAGGAAGGATACGGGAAGACAATAAGGAAATGCTGCAGCATGGGAGTACAAATGAGTAATGAACACCTAGGAATCCACAGTGGGCCATTGACAACAGCTAACAAGGCCGCTAGCAGCTACCTGCAGAACAGGAAAGGGAAGGTGCCATACTGCAAAGAAAAGAGAACTGTCACAGCAGAACAAAGCAAGCTTGCAGTAGATCAGCTACATAACACATTTTGCTACACAAGCCTGGATTGGGAAAGTACAAAACAAGAAAGCCGGCAGTTGGATGCATGCCTGACAATGGGAGGGGAATTGGGTTGAAAAGTGAAGTAAAGGGCAATAGATGAATCATGGCAGCCAAGCGTAATTCAACACCAAATTCCCCACAATAGCAGTACCTGCTGTAAAACCCATAATTAAGATAACCTGCAGCTGGAATTGCACATACGCACACACAATTACACCAGCAGCAGCCATAGCACAATAGTATAAAGTGTGAAAGCATTTCACACACACTTGTGTATTCCCAGACACTCTGCACCATTGGTGTATACAGACAGGGAACTTTTAATAAGTACATGTTAGGGGCTGCCATAGCTTTGATTCACCAGCATGTGTTGGAGACTGACGGTGGTGTGGAGGATGATGCTGACAACCATCTCAGGCACGGGAGGAGGAGAAGAGTGTTCAGACCCAGGGTAACCTGCCAGGGGCAACATGATCTGGAGATAGTAAAGCGTTACAGGGTGGACAGAGACATCATACAGCAACTTGTTGAGATGTGCCGGCCACGCCTCAGAGCCAGAAATAACAGAGGGGAACCCATCCCAGTGGACACGAAGGTATGTGTAAGTTTGAGAATACTAGCCACAGGTACCTTTCAAAGGTCAACTGGGGATATGATGGGGATCTCACAGGCATCAGCATCCAGGATACTCCACTAGTTCCTGGATGCCATGTTACCACATGCCAATGAGCACATATACTTCCCCTGAATGCAGGAGTTGGCCAGCAATATGCTTCTCTTCCACCGTGTGGCAGACTACCCAAAGGTACTGGGTGCAAAAGACTGCATACACATACACATCAAGTCACCACCTGGTGAGCAGGGTAGGCACTACATAAACCACAAGGGATACCCCTCAATCAACTGCCAGGTAGTGTGCAATGCCCAGGGCATTATCATGAATGTGTGTGCTGGCAGCCCTGGAAGCTATCACATTTCCCACATCTGGCATGCCTCTCAGCTGTATCAGGCATTTGCCAGGGGGGACAGCCCATATGGCCACCTGTTGGGGGATGCTGGCTATGCACTGGAACCATGGATGATGACTCCCATCAGAAATGCACACACACCCATGCAAGAATGCCATAATGAGGCACACACAGAAACCAGAATCATCATAGAGCATATGTTTGGGATGCTGAAATCACAGTTCCATTGCTTGGGCATATCTGTTGGAGCCTTGCAGTACTCTCCAGGCATAAGTGCCAACATCTTCATAGTATGTGCCATGCTACACAATATGATCCTGCAGAAACAGCTGCAGCAGGGACAGAATGGTGAAGACCCTCACAGCCCAACACCATTGCCAAGGGCTCCACAGGCACAGAGGGACTCAGACCTTGAACACCCTGTGCCAGCCCCAGTAGGCAGACGGAGGCATGTCCAGTATGCCCATGCCTTGGCAAAGAGGGAACGTATAGCACACACACACTGACAGTGTAGGCACCTAGGGACTGACACCCTTCTCCACCTGCACACACAGTAAACATGGATGGCACACACACACACACACACACACACACACACACACTTACACACACACACACGACCACCTGCAAATTGTCATGTATAGGTGGTCTACTGCGTGCATCCTACATAGGCAGCCCTCAACTATTGTACACACAACTGCCATTGGCACAAAGTAAGTCAATACTTGAACAGTAAATTAAGCTATCAGCATGTGTCGATACTGTATGTATAGGTTCATAGGTACATAGGTAGGTACATGCCTAACTGCCCAAGGCCAGTCATAAGCCTAGCCAAAATGTGTCTACTGTCACCACTCCATTGATTAATTAACTGTCTCTCTGTGGGGCAGAGCCAATTGCAGGATCCCTGGGGTGTATCCACTGTTCCCTACGCACTCTGCAAGGATTCCCTGGAGTGTTAGTGAGGGGCTCTGTGTAATGTAATCAGGGATGTAATTCCAAAGCATGGGGAGTACCCGTGACAGGAATCTGTCACTCCAGCATCTTCCAGTTATGATTGTGGCAATGTGTAGCTCATTACAGTGTGTGGCTTGACATGGATTTACATAGCTGGAGCATATCCATTAAGCCTGACTTGGACACGGCTTTGTTGGCCAGCAAATATCATCTCTAAGTAAATGAGATGCCACTGAGTAATGCAAGAATTTATGCAGTCTGGCAGCATAGGATACATGTCTGAGAGCATTATCCCTCTTGGCGAGGTACTTTCATGGCCCTTCCAGCCATTGGATGTGTCTTCTGAGGTACATCCAAAATGGATTATCATACTCGATAATGGGATTGATGAGTGATGAGTTAAGGGGCACAATAACCTCAGTCTGTTTAGATGAAAACCCTTAAGTAATCAGATGGCCTACATAGACGGATGTCCTAACTACTTCGCAGATATGATTGTCAAAGGAGAGATCACTATTTAGTGTAGTTCCTATATACCCATTATGTCATCTGAATTATAGTGTCTGCCACTCATTTGTTAATATGTGTGTGTGTGTGTTTGTGTGTGTGTGTGTAGTTTCCCAAAATGGAATGACCATGCAGTATGTGGCCTTTAGCTGGAGGCCATGACTCTGACACCCTGTATTGGTCTATGTGAGGCCCCTTGAAGGACGTCTGTGACAGCTGGACTGTCAGTTATGACTCCCAGTCTGCAGTAATCACCAAACATGGTCTATTGTAGTGCACCTGTGTTAGCCCGTACCTCTGAGAAATTTATTTATTTTATTATTTTATTTTACATTTGTTGACCGGGCTAGTCTAGCTGGATATATGTCCATTTACAGTAGAGGCCCGGGGAGAAAAGCTCCAAGCAAAGGCACAGACAATCAATATTATATATAGTAATAGCTGACAGAAATACAGTAGATGGTTTATAATTGAGGTTCAGTTAGACTTGAAACAAAGCAGTATAGTAGGATATACTAAAACTAAATACATTTAATGAGCATTTGAGAGATAACAATTAATAAAATTATTGACTAATATACTTTCATTACCACAAGGACTCATAGTGCAGTAGATCAGGAGAATAGAGAGAGCAGCAAGGGGAAGGAGGTGTTAGTCAGGGTTAGAGCAGGGACAGAGCCAGTGAGTTTTAAGGTATTCTTTAAGTAGTGTTTTGAAAAGAAGAGTGGAAGTGAGGATGGTAAGTTCATTAGGAAGCTGGTTCCAACTTTTTCCTATTGTGTTGGAGAAAAGAGAGTCCCCTGCTTTGTTGTTGGATTTAGTAGTGGAAACTAGTAGCTTATTAGCTGATCGAAGTGTAGTAAGATTTTTGTAAGGGGTGATCAGATTATTGAGGATTGGGGTATTGCTAGGATAATAGAGAATCTTATGGGAGATGACAAGTTGTTGGCAAAGCAGTTGGTTCTGCAGTTCTAACCATCCCAGATGTTTGATGTTGTGACAGTGGTGGATTCTAAAGTGGGTGCCAGTGGCAAATCTGGCTATGTTATTGTAACATGCTGAGAGTTTGGAGAGGTTGCTTTTAGAAAGATTGGTATATATTGCAGAGGCATAGAAAGGGTAGAAATCAGATGGGTCTGGGAAATGGTTATCCTGGCAGAAGGGGTTAGGGTTTGATTCTGTAAAGGATGCCAATTTTTTTAACAGACTTTATTGTAGAGTTAATATGGTGATCATAGCTAAGGTGGTTATCAATTGTTACTCCCAGTAGATGGGTAGTAGTGTCAGGGGATATGTTAGTACCATTGTTAGAGGTTACAGTGAAGTACAGATGAGATGACTTAAGAGTAGGAGCAAAGAGCAATAATTTATTTTTTTTGGGGTTCAGTAGGAGATCATGTTGCAAGAACCAGTTTTCAGCACTGTTAAATACGGATTGGGTGATTGACTGGAGAGAGGTTATGGACTGGCTGAACAAATTAAGGTAGAATCGTCTGCATATTGTATGCAGGTGGCTTGTGGAATTGTGGTGTGTAGGTTATTTATAAATAAAGAGAAGAGAAAAGGACCTAAAATAGAGCCTTGAGGTACTCCTATGTTCACAGGGAGTGGTGTGGAAAGATTATTATCCCAGAGTATGGCTTGATGTCAGTTTTCCAGATAGGATTTAAACCATTGTAATGCCTGTGCATCAAGTGATTGGACCTTTAGTATGTCAATAAGCAAGTTATGATTCACCATATCGAAGGCCTTTGAAAGGTCAATAAAAAGTGTAGATGAAAAAGTGTTATTGTTTCGGTTTTTGTTTATGGTGTCAGAGAAGGATAGCAGGGCAGTTGTTGTGCTATGGAATGGTCTAAAACCGTGTTGGCAGCTTGCAAGTAAGTCATTCTGGAGAAGGTGGTCAAGTAGTTGTCTGTGAATGCATTTCTCCATTATTTTAGCTATTGGAAAGAGTAAGGCAATGGTGTGAAAGTTGGAAAGTTCAGTAGATGGGCCACCTTTGTGTAGAGGGATGATATGGGATACTTTCCATATGGATGGGATTTTGCTTTCTGAGATTGTTCTGTTTATAAGTATGAAGATGGGATAGGCAATGGCTTTAGCTGCAATTTGCAGGAATTCAGCAGGAAGACAATCAGCAGAAGGGGTGCAGGGCTTATGTTTTAAGAGGAGGTTGCATATGAAGGATGTGTGTACTGGTTTCATATGAAAGGTAGGAGATGGAGTATTAGTGGTATCTAACTGGGAAGAGGTGGCAGGTGGCAAAGTATTAGCTAGGGTTAGAATGGCTTTGGTAAAGTAGTTATTAAAGGCATCTGGAATCTGGTTGGCATTATTATGGTTGAAACCTGAGGGGGGCAGGAGTTGTATAGGGGCCTGGCTTAAGAAGATTGTTTATGCCTGACCAGAATCTTTGTGGTTTTTGTTGGTGGGTTTGTTGGAGATGAAGGTAATAGTCTTTTTTGTCTTGGAGAATTTGTTTTTTGGTGGCATTTCTTAATTGTTTGAAGTGGAGGTGATCTGATGAGTTTTTTGTGGCTCTCCATTTGGCCCATATTTTATTTCTGAGGAGGATATTTTGTTTGGTTAGTTTTGAGAGCCAGGGGGCAGTTTTGGTCCTTATTCGGGAAGTGTGATATGGGGCATGGAAATCTAGGATTTGAAGGAATCTGGTATTGAAATAGGTCACTGCTTCATTAAGTTGAATATGAAGCAAAGGTTAACAGTCACATGCTTTTAGTTCATTTTGGAAACTGACTGGGTTAAAGTATTTTTTGGAACGGGAGGTTTTAAAAATATTAGTGTTAGGGCTATGAACTTTTTGTTTAATAATATAGGTTAGCATATGGTCACTAATGTCATCAGGAAGGGTTCCTGGTTTACAATGCACTCCATAGCTGTGCTGTTGAGTAGTATCCAGTCCAGGGTGGATTCCTTACTGCTTGGCTTATGGATTCTAGTAGGAGTGGTTATTATTTGAGAGAAACCATGAAGATTTATGTGATTGGTAGGATTAGGGGAATTACAGGTTGCCTAGTCTATATTAAAGTCACCTAACACAATGGTTTCCTGAGGTAGGTTTGTAGAGAGGTAGCTAAGAATATTTTTCCAGAGTGCTGATATTATTTCCAGGGGGGAGATATGTGCAAATTATATAGATAGATTTTGAGTTGTTAATTTGGAGTTTTATACTGAGGGTTTCAGCATTTGTATCTGAGGGTAGGGGCATATTGAGAGGTAAGATTTGGAGTTCAGATTTGTATAAAATGGCTACTCCTCCGCCCTTTTTATTATTACGGTCACATCTCAGGATATTATATCTGGGAGGGGTAATCTCCTGGTCCAGAGTTGAGGGCTTTAGCCATGTCTCTGTAATACAGAGAATATTGAATGAGTGCACATCTAAGAGTGCATATAAGTGGGAAATTTTATTGTTGATGCTGCGGATGTTAAGGTGAGCTATCAAAAGGGAGTTAGATGATCTAATAGAGACAGTGATAGTAGGAGGGGTTGGGTTGTGGTGGTTTGTGGGAATAACAGTATGAGGGCCAGGGTTCGGATGAACATCACCATCTAGTAGTGGGTGTTTTTGATGAAGTTGAATAGACTTAAGAAGTTTATAGTGATTGTTTAGGGTTTTTCTGATATGGAAGTAAGCCAAATGGGTACATCTATGATCTATGAAACAGTAGGGGTCCCAGGACTGAGTCCTGTGGGACACCAATTGTGACTGGTCAAGAGTTGGACCTGGAGGCTGCTAAACTTACCATGTGGGTTCTGTGTGTAAGCCTGTTGGCAAACCAACCTGTGATGTATGGATGTATGTACTGGCTGGTGAGTGTAGAAATAATATCTGAGTGGGGAAGGGTGTCAAAACCCTTGGCTAGGTCCAGGTACTATGTGTGAACTACCACACCCCACACCTAAAGTCTAGGTGACTGTAAGATGTCAAACAGGTTCAGTAGGCATGATCTGCACTCAATCAAGCTGACCTGGGTTGGGTCCAGTGTCTGGAGGTTACCATTGTCTATGTTAATGAGTGCCATGAGGATGCACTCCATAGCTGTGCAGATCAGGCTACTCAGGCTTATGGGGTGGTAGTTACCATGGTCAGTTGTGTCACCACCTTGGTGGAGTGGAATAGCTGTTGCCATGCACCATTGAATGGCCATGTAGCCTGTGTAGAGAATGATGTTGAATTGCTATATTAGGCAGGGGGGGGGGTCACTTTGTCTTGTAGTGTTGCAGGATGCAGTCTGGGACACCATCTGCCTCCATTGACACTCTGTCATGCCATTTGAAAGGGCCATTACCACCTGTATGTCTCAGATGTCTGGGATACTGTACGTTTTGGGTATTGTTGAGGGCCCTGTAGTGGGTGAAGCTTGCTCTGAATGTATCATCAAGTGTGTTGGTGATATCAGTAGGGTCAGTATATTCAGTACAATATTGCACCAGCACAGTGCAAATCTGTGTGTTACTGCTTAGATCCTTGACATAGCCAAAGAAGCCTTTGTGGTCATATTCCAAATCCATGCCTATTTCCCTGTGGATGTCAGCCTTGGATTATTACATGAGTAACATAAGTATCTTGCTAATACTGGTCACAGATGTCTGCATGTCTTGGGATTTGCTGTTGTTCTGGACTACTGTCCTACTTCTCTTGTATAGCCTGTATAATGCAGGGGTTCAGCAGACGGGTGCCCTTGTGTAGGAGTAGCGAGTCCTGGTTTACAATTGATGGCATGACCCATACATCTTTGTAGGTGCTTATAGAGTGCATTTGTAATTCTGTCTGTATCTTGAGCAGTGTCATCCCTGAGCATGGGGGCTGTGAACCCTCCCTCCTCTGTCATTAGTACTGTGGATTTAGCTGTAGTAAAGGTATTCACTGTGTGTTCCTTGGGTGGGGAGATGGTTGGGAGTGGAAATCATCAGTGAATAGTTCATGGTCAGATCTAAACAGTGACCGGTTTACCTCTGCTGTAGTGCACCTGTTGCACATGTCAGTGATTACCACTTCTAGTATGTTTTCACCTCTCGTTAGTCCATCTACCAACTGATACAGGCCATATGAGGTGATAAATCCCAGCAAGTGCTGGGCCTGGAAGTGAATACTTAAGTAGGTTATCCAGTTAAGTGTAGGGTAGCCGACATTGACCAATAACAGGGTGTCAGGTAGGACTATTATGTTTACCACTGTCTCCAGATAGTTGTAGTGGTGCTCCTGGGTCATTGAGGGTCATCTGTAGCAGCTCACAGTTTGCATTGCAGTCGTGACTGATGTTAGCTGCACATGGATGATCACACAGGTATCATGCTGCCCCACTAACTTGGAGGTGTAGGTATCCCCAATGAATATTGATACGCCTCCCTCCATGTCTGTGCCAGTCCAAGTTCAGTGGCTGAAATGTGTGTTATGGGTTGTAGTCTGGTAGTGCCAGTGTGCTTACAGGAGCCTTATACAGGTCCCATTCAAAGAACAGATGTAGATGTTGTTCATACTGAGGGGTGCTGTGAGTGCGCGCATGTTGTGAGTACTACCCCTGGTGTTGAGTAGCCTAACTCTCATTTTTTCCGCTATTGTGCAGTTCATGGAGGTCAGATTCATCTTTGAGACCTGCCTAAAAATGGCACCATGGGGGCACCAATAGCCTTGCCCAGCATTCCAAAGCTTTAGGCTGACACATGCAAGTTGGTATGGCATTGTTGCAGGCATGTTTTCCATCTGTGCTTGTGTCCCATCTTTCCTGTAAGTAACCTACTGGTAAGTAATACAAAGCCTGAAACAAATACAAGTCCACTGGCTTCCAAGATAGGCTTTTGGAGTGATTATGTATCAGTAGTCTGTATGCTATTGCTGTACTTAACTGTTGTCTGACTACATGGTGATTTTACACTGCATATTGTGATCAGAAAACTGTATAATCACATACGATGTTGGAGATGGCCTGCACTGTAGAGGTTGACAGATAGGTAGTAGGCTATCTGCCCAAGGGCATTTAGAAACATAGCTACAGTGTGGTGGCTTTATCTGCACCATAGTTGAAGTAACTGAGCCTCTGTCAAGCATAGCCAATGAAGTGATTCCAGGCAGAGTTGCAGGAAGCCGTTGAAGACTGGGGTGCTGTAGGGTGATAGGGGTGCATAGTGATCTCAAAAGGGCATGTTAACATGACAACCCAACAGCATTCAATTTCCCCAACAGGTTTTGCAGCTATAAAACTGGAGTGGCTCCCCCACACCCTGGCTGTATGTTTCTGGGACACATGATCCCAGGGGTGTATATACTGTTGCCCAGTCACATATCAAGGTTTCCCCTGAAGAGTGTCAGTGAAGGGCTATGCCAAATGTAGTTAGGATGTTAATGTATAGTCTCTCAATTCATGTGTTATGTTGGTATTTCGAGAAGTTCACTGGGTGCGGGTGGCTCCACCTGTTGTGTAGCCAAGCTTACACATAGGATTCATGGACACAGGAAATAGGCAGACGGAACATTAATGTCAATAGTGTAATGGCTACAGCATTTGCATAATATCTGTGCAGTCCTGGTTCAAATCCCAATAAAGTCAGAGATGATTTACATGTTACATAGTATACCTTAACCACAGCTTGCATATATAGGTAGTATTCCACAGAATAATAAACATTTGGAATACACATAAACCCATATGTGCTGGAGAGTACAGTTAACAGACAATGTAATGTTATGTACGCACATAGTGAGGTGTTATGTCACTGAAATGTATATATCTGGAGTAGTTGGCAGAAGTGGCCATATTTGCGTGCACAGATTGTAGGATGTAAAGTTTGTTTAACTGTGTACAACCGCTGGTATAATGTCGCACAAACACCTTTAAACCTGTGTACAACTGCTAAAATTAGCCTTATTCCGTAGTAAAACATGTCTAATACATCGCAGGTGTTGAACGCTGGACCATGCACACCATAGTCATGGGATCTAACACTAAGCCACCTAATTTGTATACATGGTAAGTGGTCATTAGTCACACCTTATACTACAGCCATTTCACAGTACAGACCACAAATGGGACAGTCACGTTGTGTACATATGTACAGTATATTGTAATGTACTGTAATGTGTGAATCAACATATAGAAGTCTACATATGTTTAAGTGTTACAAATTAATACTAAATATATATATATATATATATATATATATATATATATATATATATATATATACATGTCACTGATGTGTGCACATCGATAGAAATATGTATACATATATATATATATATATATATATATATATATATATATATATATATACATACATATATATATATATATATATATATATATATATAAACAGCTATGAACACACTTTGTGACACAGAAGCATTCCAAATGGATAGAAGTGCATGCAAAACACACACAGCTTTGGTATTATAACTATTAATATAAACCTAATTCCCCATAGAAGCAATGGTTGCTGTGCATGTGGAGATTGGTGTAGGGGAGGACCGCTGGCTAATGGAATATGCATCAAGGAGGGCCTGTGTCAGATGTTCATTACGTGAACTGGAGGGGTACACATGGAGTATGGGCACAATGTAAAAAGGACACAAAAAAAGAACCATTCTCATCCATAATACACCCTGTCAGATCACATTGCAAACTGACTTCAAAAAACATATGAACATTAACAGGTATCATACATATGTACACCAACTGACTTACACATTTGTTTGCAGTAGTGAGGAATGGCTGTAGTACACAGTACATACTAAACACCCTAAAAGTTGTACATATCCCAGATGCCTCAGTGGTAAAGCCAGTAACTGCGGTGTTCATGGTCCCGGTTTCAAGACCTGCAAGGGCTGTTATGTCATTTTGAGGTCCCGAATAGGGATGTTGGATGCAGGTTATTAAAGCACTTTTAAGCGGATGTTAGCGAGTTATTGCATCGGTAAGTGCCGGTAAGCGGCGCTTAAACATAACTACACGGATAAGCGCCACACAGGTTTAACCTTTGCTGAACATCGCACAGATCACAGGCAAAGCCACCCACAACCGCTGAAATGTGCATTAATCACCCTTGTACTACCAATGCCTGCTCTGAGAGGTAAAATGACCACTGCCAGGATTAGAACATGCAACCATGTACTCAAACTTTACAATAACCTACCACTAAGCTACCTGAGATGTACCAACGGCAGTTGTGTATTCTGACCGATTAAAACACAAAAGGGAGGATTGTATGGAAATAGGACAAACCGCCATGTACCCAATGAAAGGTGTATGCTATATATATATATATATATATATATATATATATATATATATATATATATATATAGATATATATATATATAGATATATATATATATATATATATATATATATATATCAACATATGGAGAGAGAGAGAGAGAGAGAGATTTCGATATATAGGGATATACATATATATGTATGTATATATACATATGTATATATATACATATATATGTATATATATATATATATATATATATATATATATATATATATGTATATATATATAGGTTAACAACATGTACACAACCATGGAGGTACATATAAATGGAATACCTACCAAATACCGAATGCTTGACATACCAACGCGCGTAATCACGAGGCTTAAAGACCGAAAGACCACAGTACCGAAACACCAGAAGTGCGAGTTTTAAAATCTCAATGTTAAGGGACATTTAGTTAGTGCTTCTGGTGTTCCGGTTCATGTGCGTTACTGTATGTAAGTGTGTTTCTAAGGGCTGTAGTGTGTTTAAGTGTGTGTTCTGAGTGTGGTGTGTGTTTCTGGGGGACTGTAATATGTGGGTGTGGGTTTGCTTTGTGTGTCTGTTTGTGCAATCTCAGTGGTAGAATATTAAAGCAGTGGGGGTGTGACGGGGTTGCAGCCATCCACATGGGGGTGTAGGGGGGCTTGCCAACCTGCTCATACGTAGTGTAGGATGGTTTGTTTGGATGTGGTGGGTAGCAGTGTGTCTGTGTGTGCATGTGCGTGTTCTGTGTTTGTGTTACTTTCACGAGTTTGACTGTCGTGAGTTTGAGTGTTCAGTAATGTGAGGTTTGGGAGTCTGGGCCTGGTACTGTGGGTGTCGCAATTGTGTGCGTTCGGGATTGTGTAGGTATCCCGTACATAGCGGTTGAAGTGTTCATATATGAGTATAACATGGACCATAGCAATCACACATTCCGCCACGACCAAACTTTATGAACTAAGGATATGGAGAGTATATGCCTATAAACTATTACAGATATGTGCTATGGACATGTGCCAAAGAGGGTTAGTCACCAACACAACTCCAATGACTGCAAATACTTATGACAGAAATACACAGACAGCTTTCATGTAGCAACACTTTATTACATTCCGATGTATTGCCGAAAGGATTCAAGGACTTACATCACCTGCATGATATACAGGAACCAATTAACAGTGCCTTAATGAATCAGCCTGCAATTACCATAGCATTAGTCCACTAAAGGATAGGTGTTCAAATAAGGAAGGAACCCTCACACACATCGAATATGTATAAAAGCAGTTCCTACACACCTGCATCTGCTATGTACACCCACCAACATCTCCCCCACACCCAAACCAATTACAATATAAACTGTAATAATATCACAGATCATTCACTCACTGTATGACATCTGCTGAAGCCTTAACATACCTTGTCAGAGACACACTAACATGGCCCTATGTGAAATAGTTGCTGTTATTCAATAGAACAGCTGCTGATGTTACAAGGTTTGTTTGAACTAATCCCGTTTCAGAGGGTTGTGTGCACACCAGGAAGTGTTACCAATTACACATGTACACCAAACCAAAGATGTCTGGTGAGCACACTGTAAACTACCTAACATTTTATGCATAGCCATACAGCCTTGAGCTGCTCAAACATCCTTGCCAGACTGAAACATCTTCAGAAGTATCATTTACAAACAAACCCTGCATAAGTAGCAATGTTCTGAAATATAACAGCTGCACTCACATGTAGAACAACATCTTCTAGCCATTATGCACAATCCACGGGAGTCATGAAGCTAATATATCTCTGTGTGTCTCCATATAGCCATTGAAATACATCACAAACAACACATCCAGGCCATCTTCCTCGAAAGTAAGGCAAAGGGACAACACCCAAGTGGAGTACTCAATTATATACCACTGTTGCCATGGCATTGGCTAATGGAGTAGCTGCACAGCTGATGTGCATGTAATTAACTACTTTGGAATACCGATTGGTGGTCAGGATAGCACATTACCGATATTTAACTATAAAAGGATGGCTTGTCACACATTCAAATCATCTGTATATACCAGCAGAACATTACAAAGAAGATTGAAACACAAACTGAAAAAGATTGAAATAACAGTCAATGACACCTCGGGTTACTAATAAGGTATGTAGAACACTCAGTATGTCTGTGCATGTAGTACCTGTTCTGTAATAATTAAAGTGTATGCAATGCATATAGTGGAAACAGTTATCTTGTATTGATGAATTGTTGAGCATAGTAATGCTTGTAGTATTTATGTGTGTACTGCTGTAGGTCACAAGGCAAACACCTCATACACCACAAGAGATGCTATATAAGGGCTTTGAACCCAACAATTCCTCTCCAGCCACTGTCAGTGGCAGGGTTGGTCCAACAAGTACATGCTATAACAGAGGATAGTCTATGTTGATATATTGTAACAGCAGGCATATGTATGGGTGTATTACTGAGAATAACATGTCGAAGGTGGGCCTACTGTGCAATTATGATTTGCATTGTGGGATATTGTGCCAATAACTGTGTAATGTACAGTATTGTAGGCAGATATGTATTGCATTTTACATAGCACTACTGTTATGTTAGGCAAACATTAGTTATGTCTATTGGCATTTACAATACACAATAATAGGATACATATGACTTGTAGTCACCCGACAGTTTATCAGCATGATAGCAAAGTAAAATGGAAGAGCTAGTTAACTATCCATGCACATAAGACATGTAATAGGTTCATAGGTAGGTACTAGGCTGTCTGCCCAAGGGTATTTATAAGCCTAGCTAGAGTGTGTTGGCTTCTGCACCCACTTAGTTTAGTTCCTTGTGCCTCTGAACAGCAGAGCCATTAGTTCGCTGTGCCTCTGTCCAGCAGAGCCACTGCAGTGATCCCCGGGGTACATGTCTGTCTCCCATCCACCTGTCACAGTTTCTCTTGAAGAGTGCTAGTGAGGGGTCCTGCCTGATTAACATTGGAATCATGTTCCAAAGCATGGGGAGTCTCCGGGTCAGGAATCTATCCCTCCAGCACGTCATAGTTATCATTGCGGTTAGGTTTATATCCCTAGAGCATGTGGCTCTCAAGGGCTTTTGTTTAGGTGGAGCATATCCACCAATACTAGGATGGACATGGGCTTTGTATGTCAAGCAGAGATCACCTCTGAGTACTCAGTATGCAACCGAGTACAGCTGGAGTTTCTTTAGTTGGGCTGCATAGGTTATCTGTTTGAGGTCAGTAATCCTCTTGGTGTGGTACTGTTGTGGTCTTTCAAGCTGTTACAGTTGTCTTGTAAGGTACATCCCAAATGGATTTTTGTATCCTTTAATGGGTCTAATAAGTCATGAGTAGAGAGGCACAATGGCCTCCTTTGTTCTGGATGCGAACCCATTTGAGATTGGGGGGGGGGCCACGTAGAAGGATATTCTAACCACCTTGGCATCATGGTTATCAAAGGAGAGATTGCTATCTACTTCGGTTCCCAGATCCCTTATTACCTTTTCTGTATGTAGGGGACTACCACCTATGTGGTAGTTTGCGGGTAATTAGTTTTATCCAAAGGGGATGACTATGCACTTTTTGGCATTCAGCTTGAGGCCATGATATTGATACCTGGTATCCATCTCAGTGAGACCCTTCTGGAGGGTGTCTATCAGCTGGGGAACCAATTATGGCCCCTAGTTTGCAGTCAAAGTCCTCCTGTGCTTGCCTGTACCTCAGAGAAGTATATACTGAACATGAGGGGTCCTAGGACTGAGCCCTGGGGGATGCCACTTGTAACTGGTTTACAGTCGGACCTACGGTATGCAACTCTCACTGTGTGGGTTCTGTCCATGAGCCACTTTTCAAACCATCTCGTGATGTAGGGGTTAATGTTCAGTTGGATGGGTATGTCGATAATACCAGAATGGGGAATGATGTTGAAAGCCTTTGAGAGATCAAGGTAGGCTGTGTGGACCTTATTACCCTCATCTAATGCCTTAGTAACTGTCTCAAAGAAGTCCACCAGGTTTAGGAGGCATGGTCTGCCCTTAAAGCCAAACTGGGTGGGATCAAAGGTTTGGAAGTACCTAGTGTCTTCGTGAATGAGATCCATGATGATGTGCTCCATACCTTTGCAGACCAGGTTAGTCAGGCTTATAGGGCAATAGGTCCCGTGGTCCGTTGTAGTGCCACCTTTGTGGAGTGGGATAACTGTTGCAGTGCACCATTCAGGGAGCACATATCCTGATGCGAGGCTATTATTGAACATGGTGCTTAAGTGGGGAGTCAGTTCATTCTGAAGTTCGTGTAAAACGCAGCCTGGGATATTCTCCGGTCCCATGGATGCTGTGATTTTGGCTTTAGAGAGTGCAGCTTTTACCTGTGTTGTTGTGATTACAGGGACTCTGCATTTTTCCTGTATAGATATGGGCCCTTTAGGGGGTGAGAGGGGGGTAAAGTTAGCACTGAACCTATCTGCCAGGATATTGGCAATATCAATTGGTTCTGTAATATTCGTGCCTTTGTACTGCAACTCAGAGCAGATCTGGGTGTTGCTATCGAGTTTTTTGACATAGCTATAGAATGCTTTGCAGTTGGCCTTGGAATTAGTGGTGGTTTTATTTTCATAGCTAGCTTGGGAGGATCTTATAATGGATCTCAGCTTCTTACTGAGGCTGAACAGAGAGCTCCTCCACTCATGGGATTGTACTCTCTTTTGCAACAGTTTCTTCCATCTGTTGTACAGTTTGTTTATGGCAGAGGACCACCAGAATGGCTTCCTTTTTTTGGAGGATAGCGTCTTAGTTCTGTTTAGGATAGCATGATCTATGCACTTATGTAAGTGCTTACAAAGTGCATTTGTGTAGGATTCAACAGTTGTAACTGTATTGTCCATCTGCATAGGTGTCATGAAGTTCACCACTTCTGTCCTAAGAAGCATGAAGTTGGCTTTGTAGAAATATTTTACTGTGGTTTCCTTAATTGGAGGTGGGGGGCAGGATGTGGATATTAAGGGTGATTAACTTATGGTTGGATCGGACCAACGAGGAGTTGACTTCAGGTGTGGAACACCGGTCACTCATGTTGGTAATGACTAGGTCTAGGATATTGTTGCCCCTGGTGGGGGTGTGGATAAGTTGATCCAGGGCATTGGTGTTTATGAATTCCAGAAAGCGCTGAGCTAATGAGTTGGTACACGAGTAGTTTTCAGAGTTAATGGTGGGGTAGTTGATGTCGCCCATTAGTAGGGTGTTTGGTTGAACCCTTATAATTTCCAGTACATCAAGAATAGAGGAGTGGGAATCTTGGGGCATGGTGGGGGATTTGTAGCAATCTACAATTTGGACTGCAGTTCTGCCCAGAGTTAGTTGCACTTGGATAACCTTGGATGCATTGTGCTAAGCAACTAGCCTGGAGGGGTGGATATCCTTAATGAATATGGACACACCTTTGGCTTGGGTGTTTCGGTCCAGGTTACATGGCCGAAGTGTGGTATGAGTTATAGCCTGGTAGTGCAGGAGTTCTCTCTGGAGCCTTGAACCAGGTCTCAGTCACTGCACAGATATTGATGTTCTCCAATACAAGGAGTGCCTCGAGTGAGTGCATTTTGAGATTTTGGACTTCTAGCATTGAGTAGCATTACCCTCAGTTTTTCTTGCCTGTTCCTGTTATGGTGGTGAATATGTTATTTCAACCTTGGCTAAAAAAGGCACTATAGAGGCAGCAAGAGCTTTAGCCAGTACTGGATCCCTTTAGAATGACACCAGAAGCTTAGCCAATTGTTGACGTCAATAATTTTGTCCTTGTACTGCGGTATCATTCTGGGCAATGGCAGAATGCTACTCAGGGCTAGGGTCATACCTGCCTGGGCTACAAGATCGGAGAGCTCTTCCATGTATCTTTTCATGTAGTCCAGGGAGGTACATCTCAGGTCATTGACACCAATATAAACAATGACAGAGTCATATTTGTACTTGTTGTGGAGTGACCTGAGTGCGTGGGTTATGTGGCCGATCCTGGTACCTGACAGGCAGCTGACAGTAACCTTCTCCTTGTTTAGCCTGGTGAGTGGGACATCAGTGTGCCTGACTATAGAGTCACCTATGACTAGTGTGTTGGGTACGTTGTTTTGTCTTATTGGCTGTGGTTGAGTGGCACACAGAGTCTGTGGGCTATGCATCATTGGGGTTGTGTTGGGGGGATGGAGGCTGCTTGCGTTTCTGCTTTGGAAGTCTATGTTGCTTAGACAGATTATTATTGAGAGCCTCCGCAAATGTTTTTGTGTTACTATGTGTGGATTTTGGTGGTGTAGATTTAGTGAGACTATGTGATGATTGTGGTGTGGTGCAAATGTTTCCCTCAAAAATAAAAAAAGAAAGAAAAAAAAATGAAAAATAAAAAAAAATATTTTTTTAAAATTGGTGCTGGTGCTTGTGCTTTGAGCAGCAGGGACTGTGTATGGTGCTTGTGCTTTACTGGAGTTTGTGTATGGTGCTTGTGCTTTACTGGAGTTTGTGTATGGTGCTTGTGCTTTACTGGAGTGAGTGTGTGTATGGTGCTTGTGCTTTACTGGAGTGTGTGTGTGTGTGTGTGTGTGTGAAAATGCCCCAGGTGCTTATGGTGGTGTGGTAGGGAATGCCTCAGGCTTGAACCCTGTACCCTGTATGCAGGTGTTAAAGACTTGAGTTCCCTACCCACCACCATTTGTAAAAAAATTTCAGATTTTTACCTCATATTCGATCTGATCTGTTCCTCATAATATCTGTGGTTTGTAAATGTTGCAATGCTTGACATTTGATGGTGTAGTAGTAGCATTGTTGCCTCACAGCTGCAGGTTCTTGGGTTTGATTCTTGGCTGGGGTTCCTTCTTTGTGGGGTCTGTATCTTCTCCCTGTGTTTGTGTGGGTTTGCTTTTGTGCCCTCCCATGTTACAAAGACATGTCTGCATTATTTCTTCCTGGGCCTCTGCTGAAAATTGTTTATTTGTTCCAAGTCAGACTGTCCTGATTAAAAAATGTTAAATAAAATTGACAGGCATTTGAATTTCAGACTTAAGGGTTTCTGAATGTTTAATTTCTTGCGTATTTGATGGTGCAGTAGTAGTATTGTTGCCTCACAGCTATAGGTTTTCTGGTTTGATTCTTGGTTGGGGTGGCTTCTGTGTGGAGTCTGCATCTCCTCCATGTGTTTGTGTGGATTTGCTCTGGTGCCCTGCCATTTTACAAAGACGTGTCTGCAGTTTTAATCCCTGCTGAAAATTGGTTTTGTTCTGTCCGCAGTAAAATTGACAGGCATTTGAATTTCAGACTTCAGGTTTCTGAATGTTTAATTCCTTGCATAATTGATGGTGCGGTGGTAGTATTGTTGCCTCACAGCTATAGGTTTTCTGGTTTGATTCTTGGTTGGGGTGGCTTCTGTTTGGAGTCTGCATCTCCTGCCTGTGTTTGTGTGGATTTGCTCTGGTGCCCTGCCATTTTACAAAGATGTGTCTGCAGTTTTAATCCCCGTCTCTGCTGAAAATTGTTTTTGTTCTGTCCGCAGTAAAATTGACAGGCATTTGAATTTCAGACTTCAGGTTTCTGAATGTTTAATTCCTTGTATAATTGATGGTGCAGTGGTAGTATTGTTGCCTCACAGCTATAGGTTTTCTGGTTTGATTCTTGGTTGGGGTGGCTTCTGTGTGGAGTCTGCATCTCCTCTCTGTGTTTGTGTGGATTTGCTCTGATGCCCTGCCATTTTACAAAGACGTGTCTGCAGTATTAATCCCTGCGTCTCTGCTGAAAATTGTTTTTGTTCTGTCCGCAGTAAAATTGACCGGCATTTGAATTTCAAACTTCATGTTCTTCAGAATACATAGTAGCACAACCTTTTTTTCTAGCAATTTTCTAAGTTTATAAGATGAATATTTTAAATTTGTCCCTATTTTTGGGACTGTATTCCCACATTATTGGCTTCGTCCAGGTTTTTGTGCTAAGGTTGACAGCTATGGCAAGAACTGAATTCACTGAATATGGACTGTAGAATTGTGCATATTTACTGATAAAGGTGCACTGTAGAATTGTGCATATTTACTGATAATGGTGGACTGTAGAATTGTGCATATTTACTAATAATGGTGGACTGTGGAATTGTGCATATTTACTAATAATGGTGGACTGTAGAATTGTGTATATTTACTAATAATGGTGGACTGTGGAAGTCTGAGTAGACTTTTTTTTATGATAAATGTTCTCAACTGGGCAGTTTTGCCATTATGGGTGCATATGTTTTGTTTCATTGCTTACTAGAAAAATGTTCAAAACAAATTTAAAACACCCTCTAACAAGTGTACTGTATTGTACAAGGAATATAATTTTTAGTACAATGAGGAAGGTGTATCAAAGAGCACATGTATGTTTCATATGCAAGGGGCCTATGATTCGAAAACAGCCCAAAATTAATCTTTATCTGCCACTGGCAAAATGTATTTTCTTTGAATGTGGGTTTCAATGCTGTTTCAATGAATGTGAGTTTCAAGGGCAGAGAAGTTTTAATGCTAAGTTTTCATTGTGAGACTGCATTGCTTTGTTTAACAGATGACTTAATGTTTGTGCTGTAAAATACAAAATAAAACTTTCAAATGAAGTCCAATCATTGAAGTAAAGCAGTATGCACATTAGTGTTTATGGTAAATGGAGTGAAATAGCCAAGTAATGGTTAATTGGAATGGCTGCAGAGGCTCCAGTTCAACCATTATTTTGTCAGGGGAAGGGCAGCAAACTCAGACAGGCCCAGCTGAACTATACCTCCCAACTGTCCAGATTTTCAAAGAATGAATAGATTTTTGCTTCTTATTTTTGGTTTGTTGTTCATAAAATTTGTAGTTTTAATTCCTAAATGATTTGCCAGAAGTCACTAAATAATAAGTTTCAGACTTCATAACCTTCATAAAAATGCATGTTAAAGTAAGAGCCGTTCTATCAACTGTCTCAATTTATACAAGAGCAATTTTAGTACTGTTTATATGTGCCCCAATATATTTGGCCTTGTTCAGATTTACTGCATTAACAGGTTGAGAGGTACATGCAAATAAATTGCTTTATAGAATTAGGCATAGCCAACCTCTCAACTGTCCCCAATTTTGGCTCAAAATGTTGCTCTTCCCCTAATAATCCCTCCATAAAATAGCAATTTTGGAAGAAAACATGGAGGGTTTACAATTAAGAAATAACTGTAATAATCAAAGTTATAGATTACTTGAAATGCATGTAGATTATTTTATTTTGTCAGCTGCTCAAGGTAGCAGTACTAATATTAAAGTGTCCCTTCTTTGACAGGTAGAAGCTGTATTGTGTGTCTATTTTATATTTTTGCATCACATTTTTGGTCCATTTTTCATAAAATTGTGTTTTTTGGCAAATTAGTGACAAATCACTAAAGACTGAAGTTAGAAAATGACAGACATTTGAGTTTCAGATTTTATACCCTTCAGAAAATTCATACTAATGCAAGACCTATTCTATTATCTTTCTAAGTTTATTAGAGCAATATTTAAAAATTGTCCTTATTGTTGTGCCTTTGTCCCACTTCTGTGTATGGCTTTGTCCAGATTTCTTGCTCTTGAAGTTGAGAGGTATGACAAATGTGTCAGGGCCATCACAGTCAGCCAGAGAGATTTCAAATTGTGACATGCTTGTTGCACCCCACTCCCCCATGTAGTGACTCTGGATGTGTCCAAGCAAGGCAAGGAGTAGTTGTATCTACCTTGGATGGGGAGGACACACTGCATCAGTACTACAGTGGCTTTTCATCTGTCCTTGATTTTGCAGAATGGTCTGGTTTCTGTCATATTTTTGTACTGTTGATTTATGCTTATTACTCAAAGTGCCTGTTGCTCTGTGTTTAAGTAGCAATGCTTTAATGACCATAAGGTAAGCTTGTCTGACATCGTAAGATGCAAGTAAGCTTTAATAAGCATACTGTTAAAGAATTGCCAACATTGAAAGCCTTTCTGTTGCCATGCAGAGAATACTTGACTAGATAATGTATAAGCCTTGGGTATTAAAGGACAGGATTCCATTATTTTAAAAAGCTCATTACACTTGTTGGAGACTTCCAGTCATCTCTACAGGCTTTACCGTAAACTAAACAGAATGCCAATCATGTGTGGTCCATAACCTGTACAGTAATCCTTTAAGCAATGTATCTTGAGCTTGTTTCTTGTTTGCTTTTCATTTTTACTTTTATCATGTTTTCCCATGAAACAAGTTGTCAGGCAGCAGGTCTTTTTGGATAAGAAACATTTTTACAAGTGGGGGCATCACATAGATTTCTACTTTCAGCATGTTGCTTGGTACTTTAATAAAGCTGAATATATTATAATTAGAACTGCAGTGCAAGGAGAAGTGGTTTGAGTTGAGTGCTTCTGGTTTTTCTTATACTTGATTTTGACTGGCATTCCAGTAATGTATTTAAAAAGTAATTTATTTTTTCATGCCTCACAACCTTTTGTTTCCATCTAGATATTAAGTAAGCTGTCATGCAGCCAATGCATTGAAATATTTTTATTCTTCTACACTTATTTTTGTCTTGATTGGACTTTCATAATGATGGTTTGCCACCCAGGGCAGCGTATTTAATTAAAGTTAGTTTTTTTGTGGTTTTGTGCATAGCTCCTCCCCTTTATGGTTGACCACACCCCTTCCATTTGACCCCGCCCATTCAGCATCTCCTGCAGCCCCCCTGTGATTTGAAGTCACCAGCCGCCACAGGGTTGGAGAGAGCTTTACCTCCAGTTTGGCTAGATAAGTGCATCTTTCATAGGTTGTAGTGTTGGGTGGTAGGAGGAGAGGGTTGTCTGAGTACATGAGGCAATTTCTACATTGCCTCAAGATGCCCAGATTCATCAAATAGAAAGGAGAGAACACTGGGAGCTGACCCTTGGACATGCTTGAATATAAAACTATTTGCCTCTAGATAAGTGAGGAACATGAGTACAAGAGCTGTTTTACTCTAAGCAAGTGAGAAAAGTGCATACGAAAACTGTTTACCTCTAGGTAACGAGGAAGATTGAGCGCTATAGTAATTAGTAGCTTATTTAGTGCTTACAAGTTCTGAACAAGTGCTGAGCATGAATTAGCAATCCATATAGGGTCTTGGATAAAATAAACACACTGCCCCCCAACAGATACACAATCATATATCCATGTACACTACAGAACCCCTGTAACCACAACTATGCAGGTACAAGCTGCACTCAGGCTGCATGGGACCTTTCCACATCCCAGCTTGTATCATACACATATGGCAAAACAAGTTGCTCTCCACATATACATCATGTAAAACATAGCTTCATGTCAGGCTGTGTACACACTGAATGGTGCACACCAACAATTATCACAACCCACACCAGACACCACTGATAATGGGAAGTACTGCACTACTACCCTGCTGAGTCTGGTCTGAAAGGCCATGAACCTTGATCAACTTATTTGATGTCAGCAGTACAGATGTAGATGACAGTAAGGTTGATTTCACACTGCATATCATAACCTTGCCAGGTCATAGGACATCATCACCCATACTGTGTTCCACCTACACTCAGTATACTAGATGTACATTCCGATGTCACAAGAGTGTTTTGCAACTGGACTGCTGGCAGAACCAACACTACAGAAGGTATCTGAATAACACATGCACATCACACCAGTGCCAGCTACAGTAAGACAGGGTTAATTCATTGTACTCTCCCTCATTGTAGTCTATACCACACAGACTAACAGAAGGCATCTGCCTATTGAAGTATGCAAATGACTATGACCTAGGAGCAAAAGCTGACTCAGAGTTTTGTGGACAACATACAGAAGGGGCTTTGTGGGTGAGGTGTGTGACATATGGCCACAATATGACAGCTGCATATTGCATTGCCACCCCTATGTTAATATCCCTGTACCCATGAACTACCACCTAGGCAGCGGTCAACATAATGGACACTGTATGTAAGGGATGCAGCTGGGCAGTTGTCTTTCCTGTGATAGCTACATCACCACACCTGTCAGGTGGTCGTATGTGGCAACCCTAATCATGACAGGGTGCCATCCATGAATATAGAGATCATTGTTCAGCCGTACTCAACATTCAAGTGACCCATATCAGATCACATATTTCCTTTAAGGGGTATTGGCCATGTTCAGATGGCCTACACCAGCCTTCCCAATCCCCTTCTCCACTATGTAGCAGAATGCCTACCCTGAATAAAGCCATGTCCAACCCAGTGATGTTGGACATGTTACATGTACACATCCTGATCTCAAACACAAACTTCATGGACATCCACCTTCCTAGTACAAGGATCACCACATGCTGGACAGATCCTTGTCCAATACACTTTACATACTCCTGCCATACTATGCATCCCTGTCCAGGAAAGCTGCACATTGCCCCTCTTTCAGACATGGTGTGATGACCGCATGGTAAATGTATCATTAACCCTGGATCAGTTATGTGGCACTGCTTGACCTGGCCCCAGAAACCCGCCTGTCAGCTACAGCTAGGTAACCTTTCATCCTAGGCTCATACAAGGCCCAAGGCATATAGCCTACTAGTTGACTTTGACATACATGCTATAGTTGATGTCCATCCATGCAAATACCATCAGGATAGCCAGTGTCCCATGTGTATCACATGTGCAACACAGGTGATACATGGCAGGATGCTGAACTGCTGTACAGTGCCATGTAGATGTATATGGCAAAACACATACATGTAAAACCTTCTGTGAGCAAGTCTGCAGGGTCAGGTCATGTCCGTTAAGGCAGTGTAAGTCTTTATATGTGACATATTCACAGCATCAAGGTTGACTGAATTAATGTGGACACATCCAGCCATGTGCTGATAGGTAAGAACAGCAGTACAGGCAAACAGACATGCCCACATCAAGCCAGCATCCACATGGAGTATGAGCAATGTAATCAGGTGACACACACACATATATGGTGATAATATCCAATCACCAGTGAGTGTCAAATGTGTGTGACACAAACGTCAGTGGTGTCAGTGTCATGTAGATTTGTAAAGACAACTATTTAATCGTAATAAATGTTCAGCTGTAGCTCTGTACGTCTCTGTGAGTTACTGTGACCTGTCTCCATCATTATGTCTTCCAGGTATGCCGCGTGCAAGGCTATCACCTTATACCCGCTTGGAGGATGAGGCCTTCATCCCATACCTACATGATAATCATCATGCCCTGTTCAGCCATGTGCCACAGGATGCACAGCAGTGGGATGCCTTGTGGCAGGAAATTCGCAGAAGGGCTAATGATGTGGGTGGCCACAACCGCACATACCAACAGGTGTACAGACACTGTACAGACCTAATTAGATGGGCAAAACAGCGTGAGAATGCAATTGCCAGGGAACAAGGTGCAACAGGTGGTGGGTCACCAACCCAGCCCCCACACACACGTACCGAGGAGCTACTGGCCAACCTGGGGACACCTGCAGAACAACATCCACAAGCCTGAGCTGATATTGTGGAGGTGGGTATCTCTCAACCACCAAGCCTGGAGTTGCCTGGTAAGTTACTACTGCACATATAACAACTATATTCCATATAGTTACATGTGTCACTGTACAATATGTAATGTAACATCATATGCAAGGCATGTATACACACATGCCGCATACTATAGTATGCTACTCTGTGTATGCACACATGTGCATACACCATAGTATAGTCTATTGTACTGGCGTATGTGTTAACATGCACATTGCACCCTGTAGCTATCATACAGACATGGATAATGATCATATTGCTGTGTCACTCCTATTTAGGTACCTCTGGCATTCCGCTGCAACAGCAGCCCATTGCAGGTGACACTGTTATTATTTATCAGGCATGTTAATGCACAGATCTATATGCCATGTGGCCATTTACCACATATACACATAATGTATGGTACTGTCACAATATACAGGTCGGACCTGCAATACATCACAATGGCTACTGATGTGCAATACTTGCAAACTATGTGAAACACCGACATGAAACCTCACAAACTGTCATTCCCAGATGTGTGGACACCTGTGCATACAATGGTGGAGGTGCTGTTCACTGTAGGGAAATGTACTACAGATAAGAACTACACATGTGGGGAATACAAACAGTACTGCACAGTGAGCTGGAGTATGGCCAGCCCACAGGATTCACCGGTGTGGATTATACCCCTGCTATGAATGTCACACAGTGTGATGTGTTATCTGACATGTCCATGACATCTAGTGGGCTGGCGGCAACACTGCCTAACTATCCTGAAAAACATATCCCACATACCAAACATACCACCCTTTGCCTGCATAACCCTGTCATCAGTGGAGCATATGATATCTATGAGTGTATGTCATATGGGACAACACAGACATGTGAAATAGACGCCTGTCACAACCATTTGGCCAACACATGTTCACACATGGCCATGGAGGATGGCCAGATACATGAAGCAACACACACAGTACATTTGATGTGCTTGTGTGTACACCCTGTCGTACATTGGCTCCACATGGTCCAACTATGGCCTTTGTGTAATGGTTATATTGCAGATGTGGAACACTAGACATTCTACAGGCCTGTGCACATTTTGTGTAGGCGTGACATCAATCCACCACATAAGATGTGTGGAACATCTTGAGTGTGTCATGACATGACAGCAGTCACCTGTACAGTATCCACATACATACACAGACAACCACATCAGCCCACAGATACAGTACATTCCTCTTGCTGGTGTTGGACATCACTGTCATCCTTGCTCATCATGTGTGTGCGTGGTACACAGATGTCATGTGGGACGTGTTGTACTGACGAGTTTGCCATGTCTTGCCATAGTTGCCCGGCAGCAGCAATATGGTTGCAGATGTACAGGGGTGCCATCCATATATCCTTCAGTGACCTGTGTCACACATTCCACATCATGGTTTAGTGTGTATACACCTCAGTGATGTGGGACACATTTCACAGTATATATGTATTGTATCTGAACACAGTCATGGCTATGAACTGTGTCTGTAACTCACACTGTATAGCAATAGAGATGCCTCATGATTCCCTGCAATGGCCATGCACATCAGCTAAATGTGCAGTATATCTGTAGGGCAGACAGACAGACAACACTGCATTGGGACACCATTACTCCATTGTATATTTGACAAGACACCATTGTGTTAAACATTTATGCATGCCATTGCACATGTCAGCAGATCACATGTGATACTACATGTGATTGTCATGGTCATATGTCACATATCAGGCAGGTGTACTGTTAACCTGTGCTACACAGGGATGTATGCTAACTACTACTATGATTGTGTAATTTGCATGCCTTCTGCTATGACACATGCATGCTGTTGTGTGCAGCCCAGGGATGTAGGATAACTACCACTATTATTGTCTGAGCTGCATGCCATCTGCCGTATCACATGCATGTTGCATGCCTTCTGTCATATCACATGCATGTTGGGTGTCATAGCGTGTGCCTGTGTGTGTGACTGTGTGTGTGTGTGACTGTGTGTGTGTGACTGTGTCTGTGTGCATGTGTCTATTGTATAGATTGTAATGTACAGTTCTTGTCTGCCCCTCACAGGTGATGTAGGTGTGTTCCCCTCCTGTGGTCCATCTGAGGTTAGTGTACCCACAGACTATAGCAGTGATGATGAACATATGATTGAGGCACAGGCAGGGTTGTCAGGGGCTGAATCTGTGCCATTGGTTGCAATTCCACCTATATCCCCCTCATCCCCGCACACAGTTCTCATGCCAACACATACCTCATCACCAGTGGCCATAGAGGAAGGACAGTTGGCATGTGGTAGCTTGCAACAGGAAAGAGTGGAGGCTATGGAAGGTGTGCCTGCACACCATGGTGTCAGAAAACTGACTGGTGATGCCCCACACAGGCATGTGGCCAGTTCTGCTCATAGGAGGACCTCTGGCCAACATGCTCCTGCAAGACGGAGCGCAGCAGCTGGTATCACCAGACACATGTTTCAGGCTGTAATGGAGGCACAGGCATGTGCTGAATGGCACAACAGAGAAGATCAGAGGCTTCAGAGGGCTGCTGTCCTTTCTTTAAACAACAACTTACAGGCAATGGCAAATGCTCAAAAGCAGATTGCTGAAGCTTTATATAGACGATTGGTTGACATGGTTGGAGTCCTTGACCGTGGCATGACAATCCACAAGCATGAGCTGTCTGTGCTAGAACATCTGGTAGGACTGAGGCATCGGGCATGTGAACATAGGCCAGCTACATCACCTATTTCAGGTCTATGTGAACGAGCTACCACCATAGTGGTGGTAGCAGTAGCAGTGCAGCTGGTGCTGTGCTGTCCACACCAGGACGCAGAAGGCCATGTACATGTGGCCCTAGACGGTCCCAACAGGGACACGGTTCCAGTGGACATGTTTCATCAGACAGTACCCAATCTGCACCTCTGCCTGGTAGTGCCCGTGCAACCCCTGGCAGGCACAGGTCACGTGGCCATGGCTGGATACCGTGAACTGTAAAACCTGGCCTGTACAGTCTGCATCTGTCAATAATACCCCTGTGTAGGCCAGACACATGCCAGACCTGGGTGCATGCATACATGCACACACTGGAAACATATGTAGGGCACCGCAACACACACACATGCATAACATCCACACATGCCCAATTAGATCAAAAGCCCTAACCCACGCACATGAATATCATTCAATGGTGCAGCCTAGGCCTCTGGCAAACATTATCACCCTGCGCATATGATGATGCCTGTGCCGCATTCCTGTCATCCACACCATTGGTGCAGGGACATGCTCATATGGTCTGATGCACAGGGTGAACAGACTAGGAAGATAAGTGTAGATTACAATTGTTGTGTACTGTTGACAGGCAGCAGACATACCATGTAGTAGAGGTTTACAATGCATTTTGTACTGTTAACAGTATGTGTCTTGTGTAACAACAGTAACTGCATGTTGGTCATGATGTTCTGCTTTCCTCCTTTGGGTCTAATTGCATGCGCCTTTGTATGTCAGTGTTTGCAGTTAGTGTCCCATATGTAAATGTGGACTACTCACAGGTATGTATGAAAATACCAGCATGCACTTTGTAGCTTCCACATCACAGTTAGAAAGTGAAATGTTCCAAACACGTCTATAGATCTACTGATCGAAGAACATGATAGCTGTGTATTAAGCTACTGTAGCTAGAGATGTGACATCCATACTGGGTGACATCACAGGTACAGTTACATGGAGTGGGGAGGTAAGAGCGCGGTCTAGTTGATGACAAGGGTAGAGCCCAGTGGGAAGCATGATACCTCATTGGGAAGCAATAATACACATTCCCATGACAGGATGCGAACACACAACTGCACCCACACACTCAGGTATTCACACACATGTATTCAGAGACACAGTAACACACCCACACACTCACAGATTCACAGACACAGTAACACACACACATACACACACACACACACACACACACACACACACACACACACACACACAGTTGCTAGTGTGAGGTGAGGACCCTTTCCTATGTGCAAATCATCATTACAGTACTGTGCACTTAAATTATGCACCACAGAGATTACACATGTACAGGTAGTCAGTATGGCCTCAGATCGGGGACATCAACAGGGATAGTAGATTGCATCACCTGGATGGGGGTAGGGGTCTTATCAGTCCACTCTGGTAACATACATCCTCACTCCAGGGACCAGACAGTCATACATACATACACACACACACACACACACACACACACACACACACACACACACACACACAGTCGCATTCACTATTGAATACACCTATGTCACGCACATACAGATACCTCACATGTGTGAGATACACACCCCTTCCTATGTCCTGCTTTCTACATTGCAGTCTGTACAGATGTCTACAACAGTGTACAGGAGAGTGAGTAACAACTGAGATGTATTCCCCACCATATGTGACATATATGGACACACGCAACCACACATGCCAGTACTGTGAATCAAACACCTGCCTATCTCATGATACGTATGACAGCCTTACAGCAGTATTGCATGCATTACAAAGTGTACTGATGCTGCCTTTGGCAACTGTACTGATATATGCACACTAGAGGTCTTAACTGTTACAGGTGTCAAGTGATTTACCTTCGGTGTCACCCTGACCGCTGTCTAAGTTGTGTGTGTTTCTCTTCAATTAACAAAACCATAGCTTAGAGGTTATTCAGGTTATTGTAGGACCACCTGTGACACACCTGTGAGCTGTTCTCAGCAAACATCCATCTGCAAAGATGCCCCACCACTTAGTTATGTCCACACATCTGTCCATACCTGAAGTACATCTTTCCGTACTTTTAACATATCACCATATACAGTTGGCAATGTTGAGGCTGCATTGCAACTGCATGATGTACTAAGACACATGTCACCTGCATACATCAGCAACTGTACACGCATGGTATCTGAATGCACACCACTACATGTACATGTGTGTAGGTCCTGCATTCCTGTCATTTGGGCATGTTTGTAGGCATTGCAATTGGTGGACATGTGTAATGACATACATGACACATGGACTGTTGTATGATATGATAGGTGTAGTGGTGACCAGTACAGAGGGAATGTTACTTCTGTCAACATTGATATCACATCTTATGTAGTGTTAGCATTCAGCCAGCCATGGACCTACCTTCTATGTGCATGTGTGTAATGATTGTAGCCACCTGTCAGCACAAAGGACAACAACAGCTATGCTATTTACATATATGTTGTATGTCTGTGGCATATACATATCCAGGGCAGGTACATGTATGTCATATCCAAACATGAGGGTGTTTACTGGTGTACAGCAACAGTCATCCGTTAATGCTGTAAATAACCTAGGGCCCCTGGTATGTCTACAGCTGAACTGGTTACAAACAGTGGTATCATTGCATTGCATAACACATGATGCAACTGTGTCAGTACATGGATACTCTGCACAGTTGATGTAGAGCTAGGTACAGTTCACTGGTCAAGGGTCACATGTTGTTGTACTATTATATGTCATACCACATGTGTGGATGTGTGTTGGTGGTCCAAGGGCATGGTGGTGTCTGAGGGTTACATTCTAGAATGCAGCTTTTGACACGGTGGCCTGCACCTGACTTATCTGTGATGCCTTTTGTGGGAGTACTGGTCAGTACATGTGAGTGGCCTTTATGTATGTGGAGATACCACCATCTGGAGTGGTCCGTACCTGTGTTATGGCCCACATGTCTGGTTCTGAGGTATATGGTGGTAGTGCTATTGTGTACTACAGAGCCTTCAGCCGGGTGTTCCTCACTGCACAGATGTCAGTATTCCCCATTGTTGGATCTACAGTGAGCAGCTGTGATTACGAATGCTACACATCTAGCACTGGTTAGCATAAGCATACAATGCAGTTGTCCTCTAGGTGTCAGGGTGTTATCCTGTGTTTAGGACAGTTGCCTTGGAATGGCATTATATGGGTGAATGCGACCTAGGTATTATCCACACTCCCTTAAATCATGGATGCATGTGATATGCGACAAAAGCCTGTCTACTTTCAGTCATGTCATCCCAGAATGACAAACACTGGACAACCTCGTAATTACAGCAGGACATTGGCTCATTGTGTTGGTCAAGCAGTTGCCACTCCTAGCAAGACATCACTGTGAGTGGTAGTATTGTGCTTGGTATAGAATGGCACATCTAAGGTGATGGACAGCAGCAGACGTTGTGTAGAAGACCAGTGTCAGATATATGTAGTGCAGCATTCCTGCTAACAATGACAACTACTAACACTGGAGTTCATAACAATGTGTTCATTATATCTAACTGTAATAGCATGGCCACTGTGGCCTTCCATGTTTAGAATCAGAGGGCATCCCAAACAGCCCTGTGCTACTAAGTGTATGAGCATGCCCAGTATAACCTTGTGTAGATGGACACATAGTGCATTCTGAACAGCCCTGTGCTACTAAGTGCGAGAGCATGCCCAGTGACACCTTGTGTCGGTTATGTGCCTCTATGTGTATAGGCATGGCCATTGTAACCCTGTGTAGTGATAGTAGTCATCCATTCCACAGATGGGCATACTCCAGTTCAGGATGGATTCCTACTTTAAACACACAGGTTCACAGGTATGTACATCTTAACTGCCAGCATCCCTGTTGATGTCCGCATTCCTAGAAGGTCATAATGACAGCCTTGAAATGTGTAGTCTCTGTGGCACGACTCTTAACTATGTAGTATTGTAATAGTGATCTGTAGATAGGCAGGTGTTCCGATCCCACCACTGATGTGTGCATGTGTGTGTGTCTCCATCTGCCTGAGGAAAGAATAATGCTTTTAGACTGCTCACACTCCATACAATTCCTATACCCAACTTTGGCAAGGCTGATGATGTCACCCACCTAGAAATACACCTCTGGGAGTGCTGTGACCCAGTAATCTCGGTAGCAAGTTCTGTAACTGCATAATGCTGTAGCATGATAAAGTAGTTAGGTCGTGTTCTAATCCCAGACTTGCCAACTGTGTGTGTGTGTCTGTGTGTGTGTGTGTGTGTGTGTGTGTGTGTGTGTGTGTGTGTGTGTGTGTGTGTGTTTGTCTCCATCTGCCTGAGGACAGATTAATGCTTTTAGACTGCTCACACTCCATAAAATTCCTATACCGACCGTTGGCAAGGCTGATGATGTCACCCACCTAGAAATACACCTCTGGGAGTGCTGTGACCCAGTAATCTTGGTACTGCATTCTGTAACTGAGTAATGCTGTAGTGTGATAAAGTAGTTACGTCAGTGTTCTAATTCCAGACTTGCCAACTGTGTGTATGTGTGTGTGTGTGTTTGTGTGTGTGTCTGCCTGTGTGAGACAAGTACAGTGCTTTGTAGAGTATGCACTCTCTGTACAAATCACATGACCACCTTTGTCAATCCTGCTGTTGTCACCCACCTAGGAATACACCTGTAGAAGTGCTGTATTCCAATATTCACCATAGCGCATGCCCCAAATGCGTATTGCTGCAGTGTGATACGATAGGTAGGGGTTTGAATACAGGACATGGCAAGTGTGTGTCTTTGGCTGTCAGAGCCTGTGTAGATGTGGCTGTGATTCTCTAACCATTGGACATGTTGGGGAGTGGATTTTGTAGTTTTCCTATATGGTGTCCATCTTATGACACATTGGCAACCTCACGAGGAGTACAGCTGTCAGTCAGCCATGGGACTGTATTGGCAAGCCATACCCCTAAATCTGGCAAAAGGCCTGGTGACCAAAGTATGCAACCCTACTAGTACCCGGTATAGGTCCTGCACCTATGTGCCATACACAAACACACTTGCCTAGGATATCCCGCTATGTTACTTGTACCATGCACATTGATGACAGATAGTAGGCATGGTGTGAATGCAGTGGGCTGCAGAGGACATTGTACCCTGTACAGTGGTACAATAGGCACATATTTGCAAACAATGTGCCTTCACTATGTTCCCCACTGGATGCCTGCAACATATGTGGTGCCATCAAATGTAATCCACAGAGGCCATACAATGCCATACACATGTGCCTTGTATGGACCAATGCCACTGACACCAGGGAATACCTGTATCATGCTGTCAATGCAGGTGCAGGGTCGACCTGCTAACTATAAGCAGGTTTTTCCACACCAGGCCAGTACTGGCATAACAGGGGATAACAGTCTGTGTATACAACATGTGCCTGCCAAACCAGGTACACCTGTACATGTCACTGTACAGTATTGTGGGACATGCACATTCCAGGCAATGTCCATGTGAAGGAGTATCAAACACAGACATGGCATGCATTGCAAAGCTATGGCCATACACATTGGTTACCAGGATGTCAGGGAAGATCCTGCAGTACCCATCTGTGGGGGACATTGCAGACACTACACCCCTGTACCGCACTGCACACCATTGTTGGGTGACGTGATGCCAAGGATTACCCCTCACCCAGCCTTGTACAGCCATCTTGCACAGCCAACCACTACACACCCATGAAGCAATGCATACATGCATGTCAGTACTGGCACCTTGTGTCTGCGTGTGGGCTATGATGCTCTCAACCACAGTCACTCCCAGTATAATGCTTGTTGGCATACCAACAGATGTCAAACACTTTTACATGCCCTAGCCCATAGAACCTCCAGATATCCCCTGTGGTGCATGTAGTCCTGTGCATTACGGCAGTGTGGCAAACTAAGTAGTTAGGTTGTGTATTTGTGGCCCTGGCAAAGAGCGTCAATGCGAGTCCATTAGAGAGTGTGTTTGTGGTGACAATGGCATCCGTTCACGTGGACAGCCATGAGTGCTACGCCTAATGTATGTCTACTATATCTCTGTTGCAGATGTCTCTCACCTACACACATATATGTTCTTACAGCACAGCAACATGTCAGCTTTGTGGCACATGTAGTAACTTCATGCACATGTAATAGTAATGACTAGTCAGTCAGGGGTTTGACCCCTGTACTGTTAGGCATGTGGCAGACAATGCTTAGGGCTTAGTCTCCAAGCCTTTCCCTGGTGTACTTTGCCTGTCCCTCCCACACACTCTCTGGTGAATGTGGAGGTGTACACCTGCTCAGCAGCCGCATGTGTATTGTAAGTGATGGACATGATTGGGTGATAGCCTCTGTACCTATTGCAGTCCTCCACTAGCTGATTGCATGTGGAGCAGCTGTGATGATGTTCCCATAGCCATTCGCATGATAAACACAGTACACTATCTAGGAACATCATGTTGGTATTTTGCCATGACAGTCGCTCTGAGTGGTACCTGGATGTGGTGTTCTGAAATGGCATCACAGATGATATCTGGATGTACCTCAAACATCATACACAGTGGGACATAGCCAAAAGACAGGAGGGTGATGTGCCACACATGGCTACAACATGTAAGTGTAGCTATGCTGCATTGAGACTACTGCCTGTTTAACATGTTGTTTGTGGTAATGACTATTCTGCATGTTTTAATACAGACATGACAGCACTCTGTGAGGGACCCCCATCTGTAGGGCCATCTGTGAACTGGTCAATGTGTGGAACCACTTGTTTCCTGTGTTACACACTAAACACACATCTGTTCACAGCAGGAGCATAGTGTGAGGATTGCAGACAGTACATGGTGATAGGGATGTGTTACTGCCATTGCATCCCTGACTGGACATATGTCACATGAAACAGTAGTATGACAGACACTGACTGGGGTTCCCAGTGACAAGCCAATAATGAGCAACTGTTCATAGCTGCAGTCACACTTCTACTACACATTGTACAGATGTCATGCAGTATATATGAATGTGATGTGCTCCCTCTGCAAATGTATACCATCTGTTGTGTTGGGTTGATGGTGATATCTATGCATAATGTTGTAGGTAATCCTGAATGCTGTTGTCTATCGCTAAGCCATATGTGGGTTTAAACTGCAACACCATAGGCTGTATGGGTTGGGAGGTGCCGGCAGAACCTCTTGTCCCACTTCAGCTGACCATGGTACTGGGCACCAGCACATCTGGGGCCCAGCCTTGGACCTCAACCTCTGTTGGCTCTGCACCACCTTCTGGTGGTTCCACCACTGAGGATGGGGCATGTCCCCCCTGGGAGCAGGGCCAGAAAGGAACATGTTTGCTGTTGTGTGGTCCCAGATGTGGTGCATTGGGGGCTCACTAAGGGGTTCCGAAGCCAGCTACACAAGCTCAAGGGTGGAGTGTCACATTTACAGGGTGATGCTGCTCCTCCTGGGCAGCCCCCAGCACTGCCTCCTTTGCACCTGTTTAGGTGTAGTGGTGGCTGCCCATGGCTGGGGACCTCTGTCCAACTGTTCACATGGGCTTGTGAATGCTGAACACCCATCCCCGTCTGAGGTGTATCCCCCCCACATGTCTCATATACCGACCCTGTATGCTGTCTTGTCTGTGATCCTACCCTACCTATCCTCCACGGCCATACCTACTCTCCTTCCCCCACATCCAACCCTCACCCTACAGAAACATAAGGCTAATCAGTTCCTATACATAGCTGTCCATTTCACACACGTGCCCACTGGACACATGTAACCCTTGTAATATGCATCACAACATACTCCTGTTTTCCTCACCCCTCTCCCTCAGGTGCACGATCCTGGTATGCACATCACTCCTAAATGGTCCAGGTACACATGATGAGAACTACCCCATTGTACACACAACACTACCGGTTCCTCTATGGCTACCCCATTAACCTTTATCATGATGATGATGTTTCACACAGCACCTTGCAATGAGTACTGTTCACACATAATGATTGGACAGGTACTGTTGTGTTAATGTACATTACATGCACAGAGTGATGTATATGACCAATGTACAACTGTTTGCGTGTATGAATGACACATCTGTCTGAGGGAGTCTTGAGATTACATAGGACAACACCACTACATAATACAGGCATTGCTGGTGATTCCCTTTTCATTCGTTTTAATGCTTTGTTGTCACATGGTATGTTCCTGATATATCTGTATTATATGTATGTACGTATATGCTCTATATATACACTCACATATACGTCTACATGATGGGATATATTCCTATACTGTTGAATGACTGTGCTGTATGATATGGTTGTGGTACTGTCCGTTGTCTGTATATCTGCCATGGCGTATTAATTAATCACATTAGCTGTGTGTGCAGGGTCCTGGTTCCGAGCCTTGCAGAGGCTGTTTATTTTGTTGCAGGGCAGAACAAGGCCATTGGATACGGAGGGAGTAAGGCACATTAAAGCAGTTGTGAGTGGGTGTGCATGGGTTTGCGTGATGTTAAGCAATGCTAACCTCTGGTTACAGCTTCTTACACTCAGTTAGCCTCTACATTGCTTTACCCATGCAATACTTGCATACTGGTAGCCAAACAGGCTTACACCTGCTCTCTCCCGCACTTGCAAATGCACCGACGTTGGTGCTTGCATCTGATACTCACACCCCTGGGTGGGAGAAAGGGCCACAATATTACCTTGTGATGCCTATTACATTGGATTACATGCCTACAGTATCGGGAATGGCTGCCCATTAGGCGACGGCATGCCATTCGACTGTATGGAATCGGTGGCCTGTCCAGTGTTTTATTCATATTATTTGTGTGTTCCTCTTACAATCTGCACCCGTCTGACTGATACATGTGAACCGAGACTCTTCAATACAGACAAATAATTGGGTTTTGGGACCCACATCCATTGGCCAAGTCATGCTACCGTATACCTATTATAGGGTTGCCACCTTTTTAATTGCCCATTGTGGGACTTTTTTGTAGAAATGTCAGATTTTGCAGGGCAAAACATACCCACAGCCAGTGCAAAGGAAAGAACTTCACTGTTATGCCTAAATAAAAGCTTATTCTTGTAGCATTATAGTTGCTTATTCTGTTTCTTATAACATTTAGGTGTTTCAGATAGAAAATAATTGTTTTATGCAACTACTACAGACAATATAGGAAAATCTTTGTCCTAAAATCTCAGGACATTTGCCATTTTTTTAATTATTTTGCAGGACACAACTGCCCAAAGAAGGACTGTCCCTCGCAAAGGTGGACAGGTGGTAACCCTAACCTATTATTCTATCATCTTTCTAAGGTAGTTAGGGGAAAATGTGCTTTCTGTCACTATCAGACCTCTCATATGAATGGGGAAAAATGAACACTGAATCAGGGACACTGCATAATAATATATGGGACACATTTAGAAATTTGGTGCTATTAACCTGACACACTGACAGACCCAGAGCATATGTATTCATACACATTGTCTGAGGTACATGCTGTTTATGATGCTTTAATGTTGTCGTTATTCATTACGTGTATTCCACCACCTTTCCTCCTAGTGTCACTAGTTCTAGGAGGGTTTAGGTGGGATAGAGTTAGATTCTGAGTCATAATCAGGGACGTCCCTGGTAATTGGGGACAGTTCAATGGTATGGTCCCTATGTGTTCCCCCAATGGTTTATGGACTATCCAGTGGATGTGGTCTTAGGAGTTGGGAGGTATGGGCATCTGCTATGCCCACATCAGAATATTACTTACATCCATTGGGCGGTCCTAATACAGCTCTGCCAGCCAACACCTGCATGCCTTGGCACAATTACATACCCATAGTTCCTTTAACTGCCACTCCTCTACAGCACTCATCCTTACTGTGGGCACAGATGGGGTATAAACACACCACTACACACTGCCTACTCTCCCCGTGTCAAGACAC
>NC_056731.1:1235375831-1235450831 GCF_019279795.1 Protopterus annectens | reverse complement strand
CCTGCTGAGCTGTTTGCTTTGGTAGTGTTAACAAGTAGTTTATTCGATGAGCACAGTGCTTTTAGATTTTTGTAGTGGGTGATAAGGTTAGTGAGTATTGGGGTTTTAGAATGTTGATACAGGATCTTATGAGCAATGGTCAGTTGAAAAAATTGGAGCTGGTTTTGTAGCTCTAGTCAACCTAGCTGTTTTAGATTTTGACAGTGGTGGGTTCTAAATGGTAAGCCAGTGGCAAATTTAGCAATGTTGTTGTAGGAAATTGATAGTTTGTTAAGGTTGTTTTTTGTTAGATTAGTATAGATAGGTGAGGCATAAAAGAGTGTTGAGGTTAGGTGGGTTTGTGCAATAGTAGTTCAAGCTAAAGGCCTGAGGAAGGGTCTGATCCTAAAGAGAGATCCTAGTTTTCGATTTACTTTTTATTGTATTGTTGATGTGAGTATCAGAGTTAAGATTGTTGTCTATTGTTATTCCTAGTAGTTTGGTAGTTTGATCCGGAGATATGAGAGTACCATTATTAGATACGACTGTGAAGTTAATTGAAGAGGGCTTGCGGGTAGGGGTAAAAAGCAAGAGTTTTGTTTTTTTTGTTGTTGTTCAGGAGGAGGCATTTTTGTAGAAACCAAGTTTCGACTATACAGAGAATATTCTGGGTTAGGGTTTGTAATTCGGGTGTTGTAGTTGCAGAGCATATTAAGGTGGAGTCATCTGCATATTGTATGCAGGTGGCTTGAGGAATTGTCAAGTGTAGGTCATTGATGAATATAGAGAATATGAGAGGCCTTAGAATGGAGCCCTGTGGGACCCCTAGGATAATAGGTAGGAGGGTAGATATGTTATTGTTCTAAAGCACTGCCTGCTGCCTATTATTTAGATAAGATTGGAACCATTGTATTGGTTGGGTATCTAGTGAAAGAGATTTAAGCCTGGTTATGAGAAGTTGGTGGTTTACCATATCAAAGCTTTGGACAGATCAATAAATAGTGCAAAGGAGAGAGTGTTATTGTTGCTGTTTTTGTTAGTGCAGGTTGTGAAGGATAAGAGGGCAGTGATAGTACTATGAAATGGTCTAAAAACCATGTTGACAGTTTCTAAGAAGGTTATTCTGGATTAGGTGGTTCATTAGCTGTTTGTGAATTCACTTTTCCATTATTTTAGCCAAGGGTGAAAGTAATGCTATGGGACGATAGTTAGAACATTCATTACAATTACTGCCTTTGTGGAGGGGGATAATATGAGAGATTTTCCAGATGGATAGTATGGTTCCTTCACTAATGGTTCTATTTATAAGTATAGAAATGGGATAGGCTATGGTTTTAGCTGCTTTCTGCAAATAACCAGCAGGTAACTGGTCAGCTGAGGGGGTGGAATGTTTAAGCTTGATGAGGGTGCAGATAAGGGATGTTGGGACTGGTTGCAATTAAAATGACTGTAGAGAGTTAATTTTGGTGGTTGGGAGATTAGAGCTATTTGGAGATAGCTGGTTAGCAAGAGATTGGATTGCTTCTGTGAAGAAAGAATTAAAGGCATTGGCAGTTTGTTTGGGGTTGTCAAGGTTAGTTCCTAGTGGGGCAGGAGCAGCAGAGTGCCCAGGGTGAAGAAGCATATTAATGCTAGCCCAGAACTTTTGTGGTTTATTTATATTTGTTTGCTGTAGCTGGCAGTAGAAGTTCTTTTTATCTGAGAGAATAGCTTTTTGTACTATTTCTGATTTGTCTAAATATCTGCTGGTCTGTAGGGTTTTTTGAAGTTCTCCATTTAGACCAATATTTGTTTCTCAATATGATATTTTGCCTAGTTTGCCTTGCATGCCATGGGGCAGGTTTAGTCTTGTTCCTGATAGTCTGCTTTCGTTCATGGTGGTCAAGGATAGCTAGGAATTTTGTGTTAAAATAACTAACAGCTTCATCAATTGGGAGATGTTTTAGGCGAGACCAGTCACAAGCAGTAAGTTCACTTTGGAAGAGATTGGGGTTAAAATGTTTTTTAGATCTTATTGTCCTGTATGTGATTGGGTTAGGAATATCAGTCTTTTGCCTGATTATATAAGTCAATGCTTGGACACTAAGATCATCGGGCAGTGTTCCTACCTTATAGGTTTGTTGGTGATTATTTATATGAATCCAGTCTAATATGCTTTGTTTGTTGTTGGGTTTGTTTATACGGGTCGGGGAGCTTATGGTTTGAGAAAAGTTATAGGTTAATGTGAATTGTAGGTTGTTCAGAGCTACAGCTTATCCAGTCTATATTGAAGTCATCTAGGACTATAGTTTCTTGTGGGAAGTTTGTAGAATGCCAGCTAATGATATCTTCCAGAATGTTGATATTATTACCAGGTGGTAGGTAGATACAGATGATGTTGATTGATTTATTAGCAATGAGTTGAAATTTAGAGATAAGGATTTCTGAATTGTTATCTAGTGGAGAATTATATTCTAGAGAAGTAACCTGTAATCCTATTTTATAGAGGATAGCTACCCCCCCCTCCTTTCCTGGTTTTACGGTCTAGTCTCAGGATGTCATATCCTGGGGGAATGATTTTATTGTTCTGTGTTGTGGGCTTTAGCCATGTTTCTGTTAGGCATAAAATATGAAATGAATGTATGTCCAGAAGTGCGTGGGTGTGGGCAACTTTATTATTTATGCTTTGTACATTAAGATGAGCTATGATAAGAGAATTTGGGAGTTTGGTAAGGATATTTAAGCTAGGGGTGCTGGGGGATTTCAGGTTGAATGGTTACATTATATTTAGGGCCTGGGTTTGGATGAATATCACCATCTATAAAGGAATGGAGTTTGAACCTACATAGTGGATTTGAGAGGCTGTAGTGTTGGTTAGTTTCTTTTTACATTTACAGTGGTTGTATTTAATGTGGGCCATACAATGATACCTAGCTAGTAGGTAGTTAGGTAAGACTGTTATATGTATGTGTTGTGTGGAAATGGCGGGGATTAGTTTGGAGGTTTGCTTAGGAGAGTAATAGAAATGTGGGAAGTTGGCATGCTCATAAGTGGTTAGCAGGTAGGCTATGGTTAGGATAGATAGAAGTGTAAGAGAGAGCATTAGTTTAACTTGAGCTGATTGATGTGGTTTAGGCATATTGATGGAATGTTATGTTTAAAGTTTGAAGGAAGGGATTTTATTTAGACAGACTAGGGAGAGGTAAGTAGCTTAATATCAATAATTAGGCAATAGAAGTTTTGGGATTGGGTGTTGGTTAATGTTCAATGAATTTAGATAATTGGTTATTTGGATTGGTTATCTGGGGATGTGGGTGTGGTTACAGAAGTATAAGGTTAGGATCTCTGGGGGTGTGTGGGAATTGGAGGTAGGGTACGGGAGCATAGTGAACCCACAGGGCGAATGGAGTGGGAAGAGACAAGAGTAGGGCTAGGCTAGAGAAAAAAGAAAACAATCAGTGAAATCAAATCAACGAATGTAAAATCAATAAAAAATAAAATAAAGTCATGACTTTAACCCATTTTTAAAATAAATACACCATTCAAACTTCTGAAAAACCAAAGGATAACGGTTGTTTATAACTTAACAACATATGAGTGTGCTATGACCAGCTGATCATACAGAGGAACACTTACCCCCGGATTCACTAATCCTCCGTGTAAGACTTAATATGCCTTACTCGGAGACTGCAGTTGAACGGTTTGATGTCAGCGTACCATGAATATTCATGAGGGCACGCTGACTCAACCGTAACTCTTACACAGACTGAGTAGGAAAGCAGGGGGTGTGCCCGACTGCCGAGCAGTCTAAATGTGCACGCCCTTGCAAGGTTATAAAAAGCAAAATGTCAACACACAAGAGCGAGTTCACTCAAATGTACTTGCACCCAACACCACACTCCCTGACACTGTAAACCCCCATCACACTTACATAAAGTAAATAATTATATATATTTTTTTAAATCCACAATATAGCTGCCTGTATTTGCGCGTTTGTGTGCGGGTGTGCCCATTGCTTAGCTAGAGTTAGCAATTCTGACATGGAAGAGCATAAGAAAGAATGTTTATGCAAATCACACCAAATTGCAATAGGGTAATGGTAGAGCGTATGCACAAAGAGAAGGCATTCACGGCTCGAGTCCCACCACTCCCCTTCTTATTTATGTTTTAAATCAGTATTTGAAATAATACCAGACATATATGATTAAAATTTTATTAAAAGCAGTGACGTGGCCAATGTATCAGTGAACAAAATATATATTTTTAAAGGACCCAGATAACCTGGTGTTAAGCAACGTTTTACACAGCTAAACAGAGGTGCCCATAGTTTAATAGCACTCTATCCAGTTAAACAGAGTTTCCCATAGTTTAATAGCACTTTAACCAGCTAAATAGAGTTGCCCAAAGTTTAAAAGCGTTTTACTCAGCGCAATGTGTTTGCGCAGACTTCCGCACTGCGCCAACCAGGGCACCGGGGAGCAACGTAGAGCTAAGTTGCTTAAACGCAGCCACACCCCCTAGCCTGTCTAGACAGTATTAAAATAAAAGAATGACAAGGTTCGAACCCAGGACCTTTGCATCATAATCAAAGTACAGAACCACTAAGCCATGACAACATAAGGGAAGCAGCCACTATTAACATTCATAAACTTACGAATGGTAGTTTAACCATTACTAAGCAGGTCTGCAGTCAGCCGAGAATTTTACAAAATGGCCAATCACAAAAAAAGTGCGGGAAATGCGGCATATTTAAGCCCCATAGGTGGGAATACTCACCATAACTGACTGTAGCTCACATTTGCAGTCAGAATGGCAGGTGCAGGAGAGGGTTCATGCTTCTGAGTGCAACGTTGGGGCATCAAGGAGTCCAAATACATGGTTTGGCTCCTTGTCCACCGTCACGAGACAAGACTCCTGCAGGGCTAGTTCCAAGGGACGGAGAACAAGGCAGAGGCTTGGAACTGGTTAGCTTGTGACCTCACCAGTGCCACAGGCGTTCCCTGGACTGGTGAGCAGGTCTGGCACCACCACGCAGACCTGAAGAGATGAAAGCAGGACTGCCTGAACCAGTGAATACAGGAGGCCCGTGGGATGCAGAATGCCCCACAACTGAGTATGTAGCCATGGAATACAGTATATAAGAATTGATAATGGAGTATGTATAATGGATAGGTATGTCTAAATATCCCTTCATTTACTTTACAGCTGCAGGTGACCATGCTGCGGATCAGCAAGCCTATGCTGATAGGCTGCTAAGGCTGCACCACCAGGCAGGTTAGTGATTATTCTGCATGTATTGTTATATAAAATATGGGAGAGAGCATGAAAGAAAGTGTTGTAGTCCAATAAAACAGCCATAGAATTGCCTGAATATGTTCTCTGCATGTACTGTCAGATAAAAACGTCAGAGAGGCAGAAAAAGAGTGTAGTAACCCATTAAGAAAGGTAACATATATCTGGAATAATATCCCTTCAGGCACTGTCATATAACATAAGTGAGTGAGCCTGAAAAAAGTTTGTTCTAACCTATTAATAAAGGTATAATATGTCTTGAACATGTCTGCCATAAACACCGTTAAAACAAATAAAGGCGTGAGCCTGTGGAAAAGTGTGCAATGTCATTAATAAAGGTCTAAAACCCAGAGTATGTCTGTGTCACAGAGTCTGAAATGTTGTTGTACCCTTGCATTATACAAACAGTACTGTTTGAAAATGTGCTGGCAACCCAGAGTTATGCAGTCCCATATAAAGTGGGTGATGGAAGTGCTAGTAGCTGTGAAACATATATACAGTCCACAATAGTCAGTTACTGGCTGGCATGAATAAGTAAACCTGGCACACATGTAGCATGTAATTATTCACCAGAAATGTGAGTGTGTGTTAAGAAATGCAGGGTTCTGTACAAATCGAAGTGAAAATGTCATGTGAAAACATCCCAGATATGTAGATAAAAAAATATAAATGTAAACAAGAAATATGTAGCAGTAACACCTGCATCCTGGACAGTTAGTATGTCAGATATAGGTCAAGCATATATTGAACTAGCCAAACCCATGACACAACCTAATGTACGGTGGCAAGTGTAATAATGCAGGTAGGGGATATACAACTGCAGTCACTGGGAATGTAGTGTAGACTAAAAGTTCATTATAAGATGTTAACCAAAGTTTTTTCTACACCCTACCATATGTGCATAAACCATGCAATTTCACACCTCAATGGGTATGTGTAACCTTAAATATTTGTTGGGACATATGTCCTATTATTTTATAAATATTTGCATTGATGTTGATGCATTTGCCCTGTTCAAACACCACGTTCATTGTGGCCTATTGCAACCAAACATCCCTGCATGCTGTTGGAATATCCACTGTCATTCAATATATGCATGTGTTATGCCTGCTGTTCAACTGTTGGAACCTTGGTGTGTTGGGTTAATGGGAATATTACTGCATGCTGTTACAACTAATCTGGAATGCTGTTGTTTATGTTGTAATTAAACACACCTAATCACAGAACGTATGGGAAGGCCGGTCCCAGTGGACCCACCTGTCCCTCCTCAGTTGGCGAGTGCACCTGGCACCAGCAGCTCCGGTGCCCAGCCCGGGCTCCCCTCCTCCACTGGTCCTGTGCCACCTTTGGGTGGAAGCACTGCAGGGGATGGGGCTCATCCCCCTGTGCAAGCTTGGGTGGAGAAGGGCCACCCGTCACCCTTCGAAGGGTCTGGGCTGTGGTGCATAGGGAGATCCAGCGTTCAGTCGCTGATCCCCTATGCCAGCTTGAGGCAAGAGTGGCGCATCTCTCGGGTGAGCCTGCCTGTCCTACTCAGCCCCCAGCACAGCCACCTTCGGGGCTGTGAAGGCGCAGTGGTGACTGCCCATGGGTGAGGATCTCAGTTCCACTGTTACCATCTGTGGGCTCATGGGCTTGCGATTTCCAAACATCCTTCCCAGTCAATTGTGTTCACCCACCCCATGTGTCAAACTCCGCTCCTGTATGCGTCTTGTTTGTCTTGTCTGTTTACCTCCCCAACCTACCTTCCCAAATATACCTACTTCCTCTACCTGACATTCCACTCTCACCTGAAAAAAAAATTAAAAAAAAGGGCAATCTGTTCCCACAAAAAAATTACCCCCCCCATACATAGCTGCCCAATTCGCACACATGTCCACTGGACATGTAAACTGATAATTCTAATTGGCAGTACAACATATTTTGTTGTCCTCACCCCTCTCTCAGGGGTGGAAGGTTTCAAATTTCACACCAAATTTCATACATATGCACAGCTGTTGCTGGTAAAGAAATGGGCAGCTATGGACCTTCCCTACACCCATCCTGCACATCCCAAGCTGGTTTCCCTACTGTCTTTCCCTCTTTGTGCCCCTTTTTCACCACTTTCTTATCTCCCCATTTTCTTTTCTTTAAAATAAATTAGCGCGGGAGTAAGCACTTTTAAGCAGTAGTTAGCGGGGGTGCACGAGTGTGAGCTTGTGTGCGCTTAGCATCGCTAAGCATCACGCAAACCCACACAAACCCGTTTACAACTGCTTAAAAGTGCCTTTGTCACTCTGTATGACAAGGCCCTTGTGCTGCTCAGCAGCAAAATAAAATACCCTTGTCAGTCTTGAACCCAGGACCTTGGACACACCAGTCTGCATGAAATACCACTACACCACACCAGATATACAATGTTGAAAGCAATATATCATGCATTACCATGAGTTAATGTAAAGGGAAAATAGGAATGGCATAACACAAATCTTGTTCTGTGGGCCTTAACCAGCAGGTGTTGTGGAATTGCATGATATGACTGTGAAAAGAGAATCAGCCATGCTAGTAGGGAATAAGGTTACAGTAGCAGCTTACAAATCCCACACAGTATCAGAGCAGAATAAACACTGGCATATTTGCATAGGTCACAGGCCAGACCACCCAACAGTGACTGCTCTACAGTGATGACCCTGATTTGTAAACAAATGTTAGCTGTGCCCCTCTGACTCCCTGTGAAATGTACTAACAGTAGGCAGAAAAGTGTTGAATCTCACTTAATGACAAATGTCAATAAGTGAGAGTAGACACCGCTTGCATGTCAGAAAATGTGTAGTAATACATATGCTCTGAATCCCCCAAAGTCTGAACTGCAAAATGTCTGAACTATATCACAGGTGCAACCCAGTTATGTGTACCTTTCCCTGAGGCTGTTCAAATATATACGTGAGAGTATCTGAGGTCTGGAAGAGTCAGAAACACACAGTCATATCAGCTTGTCTGCTGTTACACACTCTGCAAATAGCTTTAGAATGAAACCCACAAGCATGCCCTTATGCAGAAGTACAACACAGAAATATCAAAGGATGTAGCCATGTAGTGCTAGCAACACCTGTGACAATGCCATTGTTCAGGTGCTGAAAAGACTGCTGTGGTGCACAGTCAAGGAATACTAGGCTGACCTCTGTCTAACATCTGGATATTTCCACAGGTGGGAGCTACCCAGGCAGACTACAAGCCTTCATAGACTTACAGGTACACAGCAACTCTGCATGTTCAGTAAGATAAATATCACACGATAATAAATAATGCACTCTGCAGTTCTGCACCCCTACCCAAAGGTACTATATACCCATGTAGTCAGGCACAACCAAGGGTGTAGGTAGGCATACACAGTACAGAAATATGTCCAGTTGTCCTGAGCAGACTGTGCTAATGTCAATACAAATCACAAACTGTTCAGAAGTGAGTAACGTACTAATGACAGTATAGCAGTTCACAAACAGTACATGTGCCTGATATTCATAATTGGTAGTACAACATACTTAGTTGTCCTCACCCCTCTCTCAGGGGTGGAAGGTTTCAAATATCCCACCTAATGTATTGCATATGCACAGCTGTTGCTGGCAAAGAAATGGGCAGCTATGGACCTTCTCCACACCCATCGTGTACATCCCAAGCTGGTTTCCTTACTGTCTTCCCCTGTTTGTGCACCCTTTATCACCACATTCCTATCTCCCCATTTACTTTTCTGTCAAAGACATGAGGGCGGGGGTTAGCGGGAGTGAGCACTTGTAAACAGAAGTAAGCGGGTTTGCACCAGCGTGTGCATGTGTGCACTTAGCTTAGCATTGCTAAGATATGATAAGCTATGCCAAGCTTAGCTTAGTATTGCTAACATAAAATGAGCTAAGCTAAGCTTAGCTTAGTATTGCTAAAATACAATAAGCTAAGCTAAGTGTAGCTTAGCATCGCTAAGCGTTGCGCAAACCCACACAAACCCACTTACAACTGCTTAAAAGTGCCTTAGTCACTCTGTATGACAAGGCCCTTGTATTGCTCAGCAGAAAAATAAAATACCCTTGTCAGTCTCAGACCCCACACCTTGGACTCACCAGTCTGCATGATGTACCACTAAGCCACAGCAGATATACAATAACTTGGTGCTGAAAGAAATATAACATGCATTACAAGGAGTGAATGTAAAGGTAAAACAGGAAAGCCATAGGAATACATTGCAATAAAGAAATATAACATGCATTACAAGGAGTGAATGTAAAGGGAAATAGGAAAGCCATAGGAATACATTGCAATAAAGAAATATAACATGCATTACAAGGGGTGAATGTAAAGAAAACATAGGAAAGTCATAGGAATACATTGCAATAACTACTGTTGTATGCCAGTTAATTCCCTAATTCCAAAAGAAAGTACATACTCCCATGTATCCAGTGTTAGCATTAAGAGGTGTGAGTAAACTTACACACTGAGAAGAGTGTACTGGAAGAAGCAACAGTCAGGTTTCAGTACAACATGCATTTCACTGGCTACAACCCAGCTTCAGATATGAGACATATACCAACCTTCTGACTGACACAACAGTGTCCACAGCAAACAAGCATGGTTCCCACCTTGCAAAACTGAAAGGCCTATGCCTACCTAACCTATCATTTTATAGCAGTGTCCTGAAATCACAGTGAGAACTGCAATTACCACACAGCAGGCTGCATGCAATTACTAAATGGTGGGCACTAATTGGTGCAGAGGCCATCACATGCACATGTGCAGATACCTACAAAAGCAACCTGTACTTGCTATTCATACATGCAATAATATCATTGCAGAAACTGGAGAGAGAGAGAGTGAGAGAGACAGACAGACAGATAAACAGAGGCAGTTGGAGACACCAATCAAAAAAAAAAAAAAAAAAAAAAAAAACCAAACAGAGGCAGTTGGAGACACCAACCAAAAAAAAAAAAAAAACAAAAAAAAACAGAGGCAGTTGGAGACACCAACCAGAAAAAAAAAAAAAACGTCAACAGGTACAACAGACAGAGGTGGGAAATACAAAGGTAAGGTATGTAACAGAGATGTATTTGCTGGCATCTGAATGATGTGTCTGAAGAGTACTCTACATATGTGAAGCCTCCATATGTGGTAGCAGTCCTTATCTATATGTATATGCAGATCTGCATAGGGCAAGGGACATACTGTAACTGTTAGTGAATGCTGGACATATATATGTATTTGAAGGTTGCTATGTGCACATATCTATGTAGGTTGTAGTGTGTGGCATTGAAAAAAGCAAGCAGTGCAGGTATATGTCATGTGGTGGTTAAATGCTGTGGGACTGAGTTACAGCCAGTGAGGTCTGCTACAGATATACAGCCTGAGGACAGTGAAATGCATTCTGCACAACACTGTGCAATATTATTACATAATTGTATGTCTCACAGCTGTTTCATAATTGATATTCCCACCATGAAAGGTGGGCAGTATGTGTGCCTATATGTGCATGTATATGTACAGCAATGGATGTTTACAAGTATGTATATATATATATATATATATATATATATATATATATATATATATAGATATATAGATATATACATATATATATCATTGTATATATATATATATATATATATATATATATATATATATATATATATGTTTATATATACATATATATATATATATATATATATATATATATATATATATATATACATATATATATATATATATATATATATATATATATATGTATATAGATATATGTATATATATATATAGATATATGCATATATACATATATAGATATATGTAGATATGTAGATATATAGATATATACATACATAGATAGATATATATAGATATATAGATGTATACATATAAAGATATATATATATATATATATATATATATATATATATATATATATATATATATATATATAGATATAGATATATAGATATATACAGATATATATGGATATATATAGATATGTATATATATATATATATATATATATATATATATATATATATATATATATGTGTGTGTGTATATAGTGAGAGAAGGAAACACGGGGTCAGACATATTGCAACCGGTGCCTGGTGACCAAGGCATGGACTGAACACCAGTGTTGATATTGCAGTGCCATACCCCATACCAAAACACTTTACCCACTAACCAGAAAGGTGGTTGCCTGCCTAGTCTTGTAATCTGTCTACGTGGTACGTGTACCTCACATGACAACTACAGCAATTGGAAAGGCCACAGACATACCTACCTCACAAAGAGTAATACTGCCCTCAAACACATACCCTATGCAGACTGACTCACATAACCACAGCTACAGTGTGTTGCATACCGGCCACCCAGAGGTTACCTCTGCCAAACATACAGAGGTATGTCACACCCATAGCAGTCAGACAACCACCATGTCAACACCTCACAATCCCACCAGGCTACACGGCCTAGGTCCCTAATCCCCGCCATCTCACTAAACAGCACATGCTGGAGGGATAGGCTCCTATTGGCAAATATGCCATACTCTGGAGTAAACTACACAGCATTAACAAACAAGGCTCCTCAGTAGCAGATGTCATACATACCCCTGATGATTGTCTGTGGGATAGGTAACACACCCTGGGAATCATCTCTGTGTATCCAGTTGACAGGAGCAAGTGAAATCAAATTACATGCATGTCAAAGACCAGGGTAGCATATGGCTAGGCTGCTGTAGGCCCTAGGGCCAATAGCGTATTTCCTACCTATGACACAATGCACACACACATGTACTCAGTGCAATACCTGCTGTGTGAGGTGGAATGAGTGTGTCAGTGAATGTGTGCAAGGTCTGTAACGGTGTGATAGCTTAGTGTGAGGTTGTTTCTGTCATGGTCGTTTGTGTCCTAGGTGTGAGGCCAGAGAAAGATGTGTCAGTTATTGGGATGCAGACATAGTAGGATGGCATATGTTGTGACATAGTTCCTTGTATACGACTGTGGTGTCCCATCATAGGCTGAAGCAATACATGTATGCTCAGTAAGTGGTACTGCTGGTGAATCCAGCTGACATTTGCACTGTTGTACTACCTGAAGCTGTAGGCCTAAACAGCACAGTATGGTGTATGTTCACATTCCCTGGTAACACTGTCTTGTGTGTACTGTCTTGTGTGTTTCCTGTAGTCTGCACAGATTACATACCTCAGGCATAGGTATCTGTAAGTAGGGGCACACAGTACTGTAAGGTACACAGGAAATACTCATCTGTGTCAGCATACATTTGTGTGTTGTATGAATGTCTGATGTGTGTGTAATGATGCCTGTACCATGTCCGCAATCACATGTGTGTTGCAGGGCTTGCGTGTGTACCTAGCAACATGTATACTCTGTTACAGCAGTATGCCAGCTATATTAACAACTGTGCACATATGTTAGGTAGGGGTATGGCATCAACGACTAGGATGGGTTACTGGTTATACTGTAACTGTATTTCACATTCATTGCAATGGATGACATATTTCTTCATGCATTAGCTTGATATGTACCCCCATGGCAAGGCTGTGCATTGGATCCCAAACACTGTGCCGAGTACTGGTGTATAGTGGTTTGTTATATGGAGTGTGGCAGGCACGGTCAGCCAGTTGTGTGCTGAGCACTGATATGTGGTATTGAATGTGTGCATCCTCTGACAGACGAACAGATGCTATATATGGCAGTTAACTGATATCTGTACTGTATAATATTAAGTGTGCCACATGACTTGCTCACACATATCGTTTACTTGTCTTCCAGGCTTAAGGCTCATCAAAGGAATCCCTCCTACACAGCCGCAGAGGAACAGGAAATCCACCACAGCCTGGTTCAGCACTATACCCTGCTGTTTTCCAGGGCCAGCCAGCACCAGCAGGAGCGTACTGTACTGTGGCAAGATCTTGTTCATCAGGTAAATGACATAGGCATGCATAACCGGACATATGAGCAGGTACGCCATCACTGCAGTGATTTAATTAGACATGTCCGGTGGCGTGCGTCTGATATCCATAGACAACAGCTTGCCACAGGTGGTGGGGTGGCCATACATCCCCCCTCACCAGAGTGGAGGAACTGCTCATAAGCGTGGTGGCTCCTGGCCTACAGCAGCAACAACATCACACACATGTCATCATGGAGGCCGGAGCCACCCAGCATGGTGACATGGAGCGTGCAGGTAACATGCTCTAGCTGTAGACTACTGTTACCTGTATTGTTAGATTATGCATATGTGAGATGTGTACTGTGTTTAGCAGTTGTGCTGCTTACTGTGTGCAATACTGATATTGTGAATAGTATCTATACACCTATGCCTGTTGCTCTACTGTAGTTGAGCACACTCACAGTAGCAATGTCACAGTTGTGGCCACTGACAAACTGTGTCATATTCTTGTAGGTCCCTCTGGTGTGACAGCAGGGCAGACAACACATGCTGGTGAGTGTGCTAACAATTTAAAATTGGTATTGAAATGTGCATGTCATACGTGAGGTGCAGGCCATGTACACATAACACACCTACGCATAATGCATGCTGTGCATGTTTGCTGTGAGACGTTAAACATCTCAGTAAAGTCAGTAGCTGCCTCAATCACATGCAATGCACAGAGCATCAGACACAAATGTGGCAACACTGTATTGCACATTGGATAGGCATAGTTGACACACATGTACACAATATAACACGTTTGTCATATGCAGTACACCTCCACATGCTACACATGTTGTAACCGGACACCCGCTGCCAGGTCACACTTCAGTATCCCACATGTCATCCACACACTACACATATTATACCTGAGGGGTAGGGGCCTAGCATGGGGCTGTGCAACACTCTTCAACACATAACACAGTCATAGTAGGCAATGCTCCCTATTGGGCACCTCACACACCCTTGTGCAACGTGGCTGTGTAATTGTGAACTTAGCCATGGCACTGCAGTTCAGGTACAGCATGCTAGGCAGTGGTCTAGCACACTTTAGTGGCCTTGAGTGACCACATGATGCATGATGATGATGGCTAATGGTACTACACCCCATACAGTTACAATGGCCATGTCCAGGATTGGTATTCCATCACGTACGCATGCACCACTCATCCCAAATGTGTACATAGCATGCATGTGCTACACCTGTGTCCACAATTATCTGCTACAGACACAGACACTGCAATCAGACATGGAAATCCATGCGCCACACAGAAAACACATGCAGCCATGGTATGTATACCTGTGAGTGATGGTGCACAGGATATTGCAGAGCTTATAATACTTGCCCAGAAATGTTGTGTCCTTGTACACATTGTGTTCCAGGGTGTAGGCAATCACTAAACATGTACACACATGCACCACAGCCATGTACACTGTCATTAACTATGGCTGTCTACACTCACACTGCATGGACTTGATCAACACTTATTCTGCATGCTGACACATGTGACGTGACTGTTTGCCTTTTGATACTGTCACCCACCTTCAACCACTATTGAGTATGTTTTGGTGTTTTGGATTGCTGTTGTGTGTGTGTATCTGCTGTAGTGAGGTGTGTGCATGTGTTCCTGTGTGCATCTGTTCATGTGTGCATGTGTGCATGTGTGCATGTGTGCATGTGTGCATGTGTGCATGTGTGCATGTGTGCATGTGTGTGTGCATGTGCAGACCGTAAAGTGTGTTTCCTGTCTTCCTCTCACAGGTGCTGAGTTAGGGGTTGGGGAAAGCAGCAGGTGACCTGAAGCCACTGCCACGGATACTGGTGATGATGAAACATGTATTTTGGTACAGGGAGATTTGACAGGGTCTATCATTGGTCTGCCAATCGACAGTACACAGCGTTCAACCCCATCTATGCACACACTCATACTGCCATTACATCCCTGACCACCAATGGCCATAGGCGAGGGACAGCATACAGTTGGCATTGACCAGGAGAGAGTGGTACCCATGGCATTTGCATCCCCTCACAGCAGCCATAGCTGTAGACCCGGAACGGTACCACATAGGCGGAGGTCCAGGGGTTCTCAGGGGAGCACCACTGGTCATATTGCCCCTGAAAGGTGTGCCCTCACAAGTCTTACCATGACCACTACGTTCCGGGCTGTAATGCAGACTCCGGCATGTATGGAACAGTACACCAGGCAGGGACTTAGGGTGCAGAGGGCACATTACACCACTATCAATGACAACATCCATGACCTTGCTGGTGCCATCTGGACTTACACCGAGGTCATTGATAGACGTTGGGGGGAGACAATAGATGTCCTCCACAACATGTCTTCCTTAAGCCAGGACCGTGTGGGACGGTTCCGAAGTTGAAGCGGACGTATGCCAGCAACAGCAACAGCTGGCAGTGGTCATGGATGGCCCACAATTCACAGCCACTCCCGTAGTGGCAGTACCAGACCCAGCAATGCTGAGGCTGGCCTGTCCATTGACTGTCCCAGTAGACCACATGCACGTGGCTCTGGCCAGTCCCAGCAGGGACATGTGTCCAGTCGTCAAACCTCTGCCTCTGATGACAGTACACAGTCAGGGTTGGTACCTGATACTGTCCATAGCACCCCTGCCAGGCACAGGTACTGTGTCCATAGCCGGAGACAGTGATCTGTACAGCCTAGCAGGTACAGTCTGTGGCTGTCCCACAAACCACTGTATATGGCAGCCACATGGTGGAGTTGTGTGCATGCAGACACACACACACATTAAGCAAACAACTAGGGATCACACATACACACAAACATTACATCAACATTGGCCCATGCTGTAATGTTGTCCCTCTCACACACACACACACACACACACACACACACACACACACACACACACACACACACACACACACACATATGTCGATTGGATGGGTCAATGTCAGGCTCTGGCAAACAACAAAACATCCTGTGCATATGATGATACCTGTGCTGCCTCCTGTCATCTGCATTATTGACGGAGGGACAGGCTAACATGGTGCTGATGCACAGGGTGACACTATAGCAGTGTAGCAATAATAGCAAGTTGTCAACAAGGAAGTGTAACTACATGCTTGTAGGTATATCTGAGCAGACATTATGCATCAAAGCTCTGATTGTCAATGTAGCATTGTTTACACCACTGTTAGGTCTGAGTATGTATTATCCACCCATGTGCCACTTGGCTGATGTGTGATGTGCTGCCAGCATGTGTTAGTGAGTGGACAGTACGTGTGTGATGTGTGCAGTACAGATTAGCAAGTGTACACCTGTGAACATGGTGGGTGCACACTGTCTGGATGTACACCCATAGTGGACACATGGAACATGTGGCATACCCTGTTGTACACATTGTTAACATCTCATAGCATCTTTCAATGGCCAGTATGCATTTTACTACAGTTATGTACTAACATGGGTAGACATGTGTATGACATGGGTTGACACTATGCTGTGGGTGATACCGTTAATATCTGTCAATGATTTGTGGTCTGGTAGTATACACAACCTCAACAGCATGACTATAAGCAATCATTGGATGATGTCCTGACAAATGACACACAGTAGTAGGGAACCCAGTATCAATTGGATCCTTCCGGTGCTACACTATAACACTAACCAGTGGTAATGACCACCACCCATTACTGTGACCACACCTGTCTGTCATATAGCCCCCTTAGGTACATGCAGACACACTACGGATGTGTCCATCCAAATCTGGGAATGCATGGATTGGCCTGCAATGCATTCCCGGGATGGGACGCATATCCTACACAAGGGTATCATACAAACAGATTCCTGTTGTCTGATACATGCTGTATAGCAGTAAGCCGACTATGGCATAGTCATCCTCATGTACTATACATACTATCCCTTCAGTACCACACAGGTGGTAGCCCTCAACATGTATGTTGGGTACCATTGCGTACATACAGACTCATGTTATGTCATGTGTCCCTTGGTATCCACATATCCATAGGTATTGTGGAGTCCCAAGGTGTATCACATAAGACATTAGAGAACTGAATGCATATCCACAAGGCAGTCGTACACCTATGAAGACTGTCCATTCTTGACAGACTTTGTTGTGTATGACCATGTCTGACATATACCCCAGGCATATACCCTCACTCACACTACTCTTAAGTAACTGTCATTGGTGTGTGTGCCACAGATGACCTTGGCCACAGAACACGACAGTGGATGGCCATGTCACATACATACATATGTGACCTACGATCTGAGAAGCAGCGGCACAACCTGTCAATGGAAACAAATGTATTCATGTAGTATGCAGACTTCACATCTATGTACTGATTGAGTGGACATGTACACATATATATTTGCCACGCAGATACCTGATGTGTGCAATGCACTTACTGTTGTCATCATACTATGTCATACCATGGTAAAAGCAAAACCCACACTGCATTGACCCATACACAGTCAGCATTTGCAGGATTCAAACCCCTACCTAACTATGTTATGATAATAGAGAAAGATGCATTAACACGGTGCACTATTTGCTTTACTGGCTGGTTTCCCTTCTCCTGCTGTATTTGTAGGATGGTGACATCATCAGACTTTCCAAAGAGGAATGTATGTCTGTTAGTGTGTTTTCCCAGTCTCCAAAATGTCCACTCCTCTCAAAGGAAACTGCACACATACACACCCCTCATGGGTGTGTGTGCCACAGTGACCTTGGCCACAGAACACAATAGAAACAAATGTATTCATGTAGTATGCAAGCTTCACACCTATGTACTGATTGAGGGGACACGTACACATATATATTTGCCACGCAGATACCTGATGTGTGCAATGCACTTACTGTTGTCATCATACTATGTCATACCATGGTAAAAGCAAAACCCACACCACATTGATCAACAGTGACACACACACACACACACACACACACACACACACACACACACACACACACACACACACACACACACACACAAACCGTCAGCATTTCCAGGATTCAAACCCCTACCTAACTATGTTATGATACTAGAGAAAGATGCATTAACATGGTGCACTATTTGCTTTAATGGCTGGTTTTCCTTCTCCTGCTGTATTTGTAGGATGGTGACATCATCAAACTTTCCAAAGAGGAATGTATCTCTGTTAGTGTGTTTTCCCAGTTTCCAAAATGTGCACTCCTCTCAAAGGAAAATGCACACATACACACCCCTCATGGGTGTGTGTGCCACAGATGACCTTGGCCACAGAACACGACAGTGGATGCCCGTGTCACATACATACGTATGTGACCTACGATCCGAGAAGCAGCTGCACAACCTGTCAATGGAAACAAATGTATTCATGTAGTATGCCAGCTTCACACCTATGTACTGATTGAGGGGACATGTACACATATATATTTGCCACGCAGATACCTGATGTGTGCAATGCACTTACTGTTGTCATCATACTATGTCATACCATGATAAAAGCAAAACCCACACTGCATTGATCAACAGTGACACACACACACAGTCAGCATTTGCAGGATTCAAACCCCTACCTAACTATGTTATGATACTAGAGAAAGACGCATTAACACGGTGCACTATTTGCTTTACTGGCTGGTTTCCCTTCTCCTGTTGTATTTGTAGGATGGTGACATCATCAGACTTTCCAAAGAGGAATGTACCTCTGTTAGTGTGTTTTCCCAGTTTCCAAAATGTGCACTCCTCTCAAAAGAAACTGCACACATACACACCCCTCATGGGTGTGTGTGCCACAGATGACCTTGGCCACAGAACACGACAGTGGATGGCCATGTCACATACATACATATGTGACCTACGATCTGAGAAGCAGTGACACAACCTGTCAATGGAAACAAATGTATTCATGTAGTATGCCGGCTTCACACCTATGTACTGATTGAGGGGACATGTACACATATATATTTGCCACACAGATACCTGATGTGTGCAATGCACTTACTGTTGTCATCATACTATGTCATACCATGATAAAAGCAAAACCCACACTGCATTGATCAACAGTGACACACACACAGTCAGCATTTGCAGGATTCAAACCCCTACCTAACTATGTTATGATACTAGAGAAAGACGCATTAACATGGTGCACTATTTGCTTTACTGGCTGGTTTCCCTTCTCCTGCTGTATTTGTAGGATGGTGACATCATCAGACTTTCCAAAGAGGAATGTACCTCTGTTAGTGTGTTTTCCCAGTTTCCAAAATGTGCACTCCTCTCAAAAGAAACTGCACACATACACACCCCTCATGGGTGTGTGTGCCACAGATGACCTTGGCCACAGAACACAACAGTGGATGGCCATGTCACATACATACATATGTGACCTACGATCTGAGAAGCAGTGACACAACCTGTCAATGGAAACAAATGTATTCATGTAGTATGCAGGCTTCACACCTATGTACTGATTGAGGGGACATGTACACATATATATTTGCCACGCAGATACATGATGTGTGCAATGCACTTACTGTTGTCATCATACTATGTCATACCATGGTAAAAGCAAAACCCACACCGCATTGACCAACAGTGACACACACACACAGTCAGTATTTGCAGGATTCAAACCCCTACATAACTATGTTATGATACTAGAGAAAGACGCATTAACACGGTGCACTATTTGCTTTATTGGCTGGTTTTCTTCTCCTGCTGTATTTGTAGGATGGTGACATCATCAGACTTTCCAAAGACGAATGTACCTCTGTTAGTGTGTTTTCCCAGTTTCCAAAATGTGCACTCCTCTCAAAAGAAACTGCACACATACACACCCCTCATGGGTGTGTGTGCCACAGATGACCTTGGCCACAGAACACAACAGTGGATGGCCATGTCACATACATACATATGTGACCTACGATCTGAGAAGCAGTGACACAACCTGTCAATGGAAACAAATGTATTCATGTAGTATGCAGGCTTCACACCTATGTACTGATTGAGGGGACATGTACACATATATATTTGCCACGCAGATACATGATGTGTGCAATGCACTTACTGTTGTCATCATACTATGTCATACCATGGTAAAAGCAAAACCCACACCGCATTGACCAACAGTGACACACACACACAGTCAGTATTTGCAGGATTCAAACCCCTACATAACTATGTTATGATACTAGAGAAAGACGCATTAACACGGTGCACTATTTGCTTTATTGGCTGGTTTTCTTCTCCTGCTGTATTTGTAGGATGGTGACATCATCAGACTTTCCAAAGACGAATGTACCTCTGTTAGTGTGTTTTCCCAGGCTCCAAAATGTGCACTCCTCTCAAAGGAAACTGCACACATACACCCCCCCGAAACTGCACACATAAACGACATCATCAGACTTTCCAAAGAGGAATATACCTGTTAGTGTGTTTTCCCAGTCTCCAAAGGAAACTGCACACATACACCCCCCCGAAACTGCACACATACACAACATCATCAGACTTTCCAAAGAGGAATGTACCTCTGTTAGTGTGTTTTCCCAGTCTCCAAAGGAAACTGCACACATACACACCCCCGAAACTGCACACATACACGACATCATCAGACTTTCCAAAGAAGAATGTACCTCTGTTAGTGTGTTTTCCCAGTCTCCAAAGGAAACTGCACACATACACCCCCCCGAAACTGCACACATACATGACATCATCAGACTTTCCAAAGAAGAATGTACCTCTTTTAGTGTGTTTTCACAGTCTCCAAAAAGGACACTCCTTTCAAAGACAATTGCACACCTACACACACTGTTTGCAGGATTCAAACCCCTATCTAACTATGTTATGACACTAGAGAGAGAGAGAGACGCAGTAACACAGCACACTAATTGCTTTACTGACTGGTTTCCCTTTTCCTGCTGTATTTGTAGGATGGTGACATCATCAGACTTTCCAAAGAGGAATGCACCTCTTTTAGTGAGTTTTCACAGTCTCCAAAAAGGGAACACCTCTCAAAGGAAACTGCACACACACACACAGTTTGCAGGATTCAAACCCTTACCTAACTATGTTATGATACTGTAGAGACACGCATCAACACGGTGCGCTATTTGCTTTATTAGCTGTTTTTCCTTCTCCTGCTGTATTTATAGGATTGTGACATCATCAAACTGGACATGGTGATGCGTGTACGCTTTGTTTTATGCCATTCCAGGAATGGTCCATGTGGATCAGCAGGTGTCAACAGCTTGAACAAGACCTCAGAATCCTTACCTTGGGTGATCTGTGGACACATTGACATTCCTTCATATGTCAACACATATTTATGCACAACTTGTTGGTTTTGTGGATACTACATGTATCTGGGATGTTGATAAAGGGCTATTCAAAGTCTATGTGACACATGTGTAGATGTGTTCATTGATGTATGTCCTGGGTGGCTGCCTTGCAAACAGTCTAGCATGTTTGGGAACCGTGATCCGCACATGAACATACCACAGTTGGTAGGGTTGTGTGTATGTCAGCTTCCAATAGCTCTGTTTATGACTGCAACCATGGTGGACTCCATGACCTTGCAGATCAGACCTCATAGGTGTACTGAACTTGACTTCCCATGGTGTGTTGTGCACCAACACTTGTGGGGAGTGCCATATGTAGCCATGACACATTCAACGGTTCCACATCCTGTGTAGGGGGTGCAGCTCAGCTGACTTTTCAGGTGCATGATCTGTTTGTTCTGTAGTTTGTGCATGACACATATTGGGAATCAATGTATTCCACCTGCTGCCATGCTTTTGGCAGTGGGGTTAGCTGCTCATCCATTCTACATGTGATATCTCCTGGTATGATGATGTGGACTATTGTTAGTGGGGGATGGGTATGTACATATGGGCCTGTCTGTCATGATGCCGGCATTGTCACTCAGGTACAGTTGGCCCTGACTCAGGACATATATGAGTGTACATTGATATTTATGACATAGCTGAAGGAGGTGTCATGATTCAGTCTGGACTCCTTCTCAGCTACTCATTACAAAACACCAACGGACATGAGCACTAATCCCTGTTATACTCTTTTACATGCTTAACACCCTACTGATCGTTTGTGATCAGGCTACAGAGTATGTCATGATAATATCCTGACATGTCCAGGGGTCGGTTTTGTGTGTACTCTTCAGTCCAGCTGGTGGATATTGTGATATTGACACAATGTCACATCTGCCTCATGTACACAGACAACCCTCTCCTCCTCCCGAAAAACTCAGATATATGTGTGAGAGGCACCTATATAGACATACAGGGAGCTGAACTTTCGACCTATGACTGGCACAGTCTATCAGGTGGTGAAGGTAACCACACACACCACATATCAGTCTCACATATCCTCTAGCAACAACTCTCAAACCACATTAGCACACATAGACATACTTGGATGCTGTAAATGTACTCTACCTAAGCAGCAGAGACCTCCAAAGCAGACACACACACACACCTGCTACCCCACTACAATACCCACATATCACAATGTTCACAATGTCAGTGTGCCACACAGTCACTGCCCTTCGGGCTAAACAACACACCTAATACACTTGTAATAGGCAACACTTATTGTCAGACACACTGATGTACCACTCACCAGCCCTAACAAGGGAATAGTCAATTTGGGCAGTCTGTTGGGTGCCAGGATCTGCCGCATAACACAGGCAGTCAGGTCACTCCAAAGCAAGTACAAGACTGGCACCATCATTGTCCATGCTGGTGTGTATAACCTCAGACTTTACTCCCTGGACCACATGACATGCTACATGAAGGAACACTCTGATCATGTAGCCCAGGCCAGTATGACCCTGACCTTGTCTAGCATCTTACACCCACCAATTATGATGTCACAGTATACGGACACACATATCACATTTAACAGTTGCCTAACAAATTTGTTTCAATCATAGGAGATACAGTGTCTGTCAGCATATGGTGACATGCTCAACATGCCACGTAGCTTCACTATGGACAGCTTGCAGCTGTCACCCTTGGATTTTGGAATGCTGGCTAAGGCTCTTGCTACCACCATAGTGCCTTTTTTAAGCAGGGCTCAGAAGACAAACCCACCTCCATAGACATTACAGGTTAAATGAAACTAAGGGTAATGCTGCTCAACAACACTTGTGTTAACCTCATATTGTGGTCACTCAGGACTCTCCTCAGTATGGAGGATAGAAATATCTGTGCACTGACAGACACCTGGTTCAAGCTCACTTATGCACACCAGCACTACCAGGTTATGTTTCATACCATGCTGTCTGACAACAAGACTTGGAACAGACAACACAACTAGGGGGAGTATCCATATACATCACAGATACACACACCTCCAGGTTAGTAGCACTGCACAAAGCATCACAGACCATACATATACAACTACCATTGTGCAATACTGCCTTTCAGTTTGTTGCCTGCTACAGAACACACTCCCAAACTCAGGAACCACACTCGGCTTTCGTGGGAACTATGGAGAATATGAAGGTCTCCACAAACACCATTATATTGTGTGACTTCATATACAGAAATATTGACTAGGGATACTACTCAAGCCCCGACACCCTCACCCAACAGTAGCTACAATTTGTGGACTCATATGCTATGGCACAACCAGTCAGCACAGCCACAAGGGGGAATACATATTGTACCTGATCATCACCAACATGGGGACTCTATGTTCCACACCAGCGATATACCCCTCATTGGTAAAGACAGAACATACATGTATCTCACAGGACATACATATACCCTCCACACACCCATCCTGGGTAATCTTGGTGAACTTCTCATGAGCCAGCATCTCACTTCACCGAAGCAAGGTGGTATCCTTCAGAGATCCTGAGACAATGGCATATACGGCTCACACTGCTGCATCCTTTACATACACATTCTATAGACACCTAGTGGACTGCATGGATTGTGCTATCCCAAATAACAACAGGACCCACTACTACAATGGCAGGGGACCTGTCTGGTAGACCCCAGCCATTAATAAGCTGTACAACATCAGGAGGAAGCTACTACATGTTAGAGCACAATCCCAGACTGGGAAGGCATCTGTGATCTGTACTAGCAGACAGCTACAATCACTCATGTACTTTTCTAAGGGTTGCTTCTACCAGACAATTGCAACAGACACGTAGGACTATCACACGGCCTTCTTCAGTTATGTCAGGAACCTGGGTGGACACTCACTGATATGCTGTGAGTTACTGCATACTGACTAAACTTACCCTGAACCCACTGGCATTGCCTACATCCTGGCAAACAGGTTCAGTGCAGATGTCTCCCACCCATCCCCCCTAAGGAGCAACTATCCATCCAAACAGAGTATAACCTCCTTGACATCACACACTAACAGGTGAGTGCTGCCCTCCCCACAGCGTACATCACAGTATCAATGTGACCAGATGGTGTCCCAGCCTGCATCATACACGAGCATCATGACAGACGCAACCCTCACATTACATCACTGTTCAATATCGGAGTTACCACAGGATATGTACCCAAGGAATGGCATACAGTGACAGTAGTCCCACTCCACAGAGTTGGTGCCAAAACGGACCACAGACAATATTGCCCTATAAGCCTATGTAGCCTGTTCTGCAAAGCTATGGAGCATATTGTCATAGGACTCATACACACAGACATTGGGAACCTACAGAGACTGTGTCCTACACGTTGTTGTGGGCAGATCTTGCCTCTTGAACCTGTTTGTATTTTTTAAATGGCTAACAGGCCCATCTACATAGGGACAGCTGTCCACACAGCCTACCTGAACCTTGCAAAACCCTTCAACACAATAACCCACTGGGCCATTATTAATAGGCTCACCAGAGTCAATATGGACACATATCTCACACAATGGATTGATACCTAAATCAGGGATAGCACCCACATGGTCAGAATTGCAGGTGCCATGTCTTACTATACACTAGTTACACATGGCATCCCACACGGCTTGGTCCTGGGACCTCTCTTCTTCAGTATATATTTGTCTTACGTACAGGCTACCACAGGGGTAATATGGCTGAACATGTTTGCACTTGACTGCAAACTGGGTGCCATGATCAACTCTCCAGCTGCCACATGCATACTCAATCAGGGTCACACAGAGATGGATGACTGGTGCCTGAGCCATGGCCTACAGCTAAATGCCATTAGTTGCATAGTCATCCCCCTTGGGAATAACAACATGCCCACACATTACCACATAGGTAGTACTCCATTACATACGGTAGGAGTTGTAAGGGCTTTGAGAACATGACTTGTTTGTACTGTCGCCTTTAACATTCACGTTGCCAAAGTGGTTGGACACACCTTCTATGTGGGCCACCTTATCCCATATGGTTTCACATCTAGATCGAGTGAAGTCATTGTGCCCCTATACTCATCACATCCATGCTTGGTTACAATGCCATAATTGGGGTGTACCTTACCTGCCACCTGCAGCAACTGTACTGGCCATGGAAGGTCCTCACCAAGCCTATCTAGGGACTCACACAGATGCCCTGCATAGTTCAGATGCAGTAACTCCAGCTCTACTCAGTCACTTACCACCTACTCAGATATGATGTGTGCCTGCTGTTTACAGCTATACCCATCCCAGAATTACTGGACATGCTCCATCTCAGGATATCCAATTCCCTTGGAGCTACACACTCCAGGGACGTATACCTCAGCACAAATGTTAATAGGACATTGTGGAGGGACAGATTCTTATCCCAGAGGCTCCACTCACTACAGAATGTAATCCCAATTTCACATAGGCAGAGCCACCTACTGGAGACATCTTGATGTCTGTATGGGTGATCGTATATTTACCCCTGGGATATCTTCTGTGTCCATGCTAGACAGAGGCACACTAGCCTAAACATACATGGGCTATCTTTTGTGACCTACTATTCACACACACAGTGTAGTAATCTGACAGGGTTGCGAATGCCAAACACACTCTGGCTAGGCTTGAACATGCCTTAGGGCAGATAGCCTAGTATTGACCTCTGAACCTATGCTAATGTTCAAGATGCACAATGTTTATTGCTGATACTGTCTGCAGGTCTTTATCATCTTTGCTTTACCAGTTTCCATGAACAACTTCGGTATCTGCAGAACATATTTGATTATGACAGGGTTCCACTATATTATAGATGTGTCTGTTGTCATATAACTGTATGCACAGGGCAGATTACTGTATAGTGAAAGGTTCCTGGGGTAACCCATGCAACTGCCAGATATGCATGGCCCACTGCTGTACTCAGACATGGCCTAAGTGTGTGAGCATGCCCAGTTCTGCCATTCCGTGTTTTGTTGCCTGACATTTGTCTCATTTATTCAAGTGTGTGAGCATGCCCAGTGTGACCCTTCAGTATGTTGCTATCTGAGGTCCACTACATTTGTTGATGTGTGCGAACATGACCAGTATTAACATTTATACTGTGTGTGTTGGAAGTCAGGTTCTGTTCTCACTGCAGGACTCACCTTTGTGTCATAACTCAACAAGGATTATGCTGTGCCTGCAGGGTTTCCATGGAATACTTTGCATAGACTTATCAACATTCCATCATACAGGTGGACCACTGCAATACTGTCATGGTTTAGTGGTCCAGTACTTTGGCTATAGTGCACAGTATCCTGGGTTCGAGGCCCATCACTACTTTATATTTTCATACTGAGCAGACCAGACTGCTTAAGGGCCTGTTAAGCAAATATGAGCATGTTGGCTTTTGTTCAGCTATGCCCTACTTAGACCAGGCTTGTCCGATATTGCTCAGTATTCACCAATATTGCTGGACGTTGCCCAATATTTCTGAACATTGACCACAGTTGTGCTAGTTGGTGTGTGCGACTTTGTTTGCATATACTACATGGTGGTATTTGCTGTTTAGCACTGCTTTATATTGCTTAACACATGGAATTCATGCCTTAGGTGGTGCTGAAGGGCTGCCTATGTTGGATGCACATACTACACTCCCTGCACATGTTTGGAAGCAGGTAGTGTCAACTTAGGCATCCCTTTTACTTTATGTGCGAGTCGGAGAGAGGTATCATTTCCAGAGTTCCTACTGAGCCAGTGTATGTGCTATGCGTTGCCTCTTTGCCAAGGCCAAAGCATACTGGGCACGCCTCCTTCTGCCTACTGGGGTAGGCTCAGGTTGTTCCTCCTCTGAGTCACGGTCTGCCTGTGATGGCCTTGGCAATGGTGGGGGGCTGTTTGGCCCAGGCCTATGCTGGTCCTGCTGCAGCTGTTTTCGCAGGATCATATTATGTAGCGCAGCACATACCATGACAATTTGGGTACATGTAGTTGGTGAGTACTGCAAGGCTCCACCAGATGTGTCCAGGCACTGGAACCATGACTTGAGCAGCCCAAACACATGCTCTATTACATTACGTGTTTGTGCGTGTGCCTCATTATTGCATTCCTGTTCAGGTGTGTGTACATTTCTGATGGGTGTCATCAGCCACGGCTTCAGTGCATAGCCAGCATCCCCCACTAGGTGACCATGTGGGATGTCCCTATTGGCAAATGTCTGATACAGCTGTGTCAGATGCCAGATATGGGAATCATGGTAGCTTCCAGGGCAGCCTGCACACACATTCAGTATTATGCCCTGGGCATCACACACAACCTGGCAGTTGATGGAAGGGAAGCCCTTGCAGTTGAAGTAGACCCTACCCCGCTCGCCGGCTGGTGCTTTGATGCATATGTGCGTGCAGTCTATTGCACCCACTACCTCAGGGTATTCCGCTATTTGCTGGAAGAGACGTATATTGCTGGCCAATACCTCACGGGAATTGGGGAAATATACATGATCACCGACATGTGCTGACATGGCATCCAGAAGCTGGTGTAGTACCCTGGATGCTGATGCTTGTGATATCCCCATCATATCACCAGTTGGTCTCTGGAAGGTACCTGTTGCTAGTTTTCTTAGGCCAACACATACCTTGGATTCCACTGGGATGGGTTCCCCTCTGTTGGTTCTGTGTATGAGGCGTGGCCTGCACAGCTCAACAATTTGCTGCAGGAGGTCTCTGTCCACTCAATAGCTCTCCACTATCTCCAGCTCATGTAGCCTCTGGAAGGTTACCCTGGGCCTGTACAGTCTTCTCCGTCTCCTCACTCTGGATTGTCCTGCAGCATTTCCATTGTCACCACCCTCAGCATGTTGCATATATCACCTTATAACAGCAATGGCAGCTCCTAACATTTCTTTGTCTCAGTAAAGCTTTTCAGTTTTCACTTCTATTAGCTTACTGCAGTGTCTGTTGTGAGAAACATAATGGACTGTTGTTTGTAGAGTTTTAAGTGCTAGGCTGGGCTGGGCTAGTGTACTGCCTGTGCAATTGCCTGATTCTGATTGTTTTCACCTGTTAGCTCTGCTAGTACTCCCTGGTAGCGTCCTACTATTTGTTGTGCTTCCTTTTTCCTTTCTGTTTCCTCGGGGGGAGTGCCGCGCACACAAGCGCAAACACATGCACAGCAGCTAACACGCGCATACACATGCTTACACGGACTAAAACTTGCTTATTCGGGTTAAAACACGCGCACACCAGTGCAAACATGCTTACAACTCCTTAAACAGCCTTATACATGCTTACTCCGGCTTAAACGCACTCACTCACGTACACGCGCACACACTGTCTTACTTGGGTTTACAGGTGCGCACACGCACGCATACCCGCTCAGCAAGAAACTTTGGTGTTATCCATGGCATACACCTTCCATTTCTTGCCTTTCCCTAGCCTACCTGTTGACACACCTCTTTCCATGATGTATAAATGACAGCTGACACATGCCACTCTGCTCCAATGAGCTTCACTTCTTTCATACATACCCCCCTCGTGATGTCACCTATCTTCTACTCTGTTACTCCCCATATCCTACTCCTACACTCCACTGACTGTCTTCATTTGCTATGTAAACTTGCGATTCACTATCCTAACACTCATTTACATAGGATTGCCTACTAATGCTTGGTTACATGTTTTAGACTGAGCTTCCCCCCTTAGCAACCGCTACTCGGTGGCCATGTTGTCTTCAGCCTGCCATTCCCTTGCATTGTACATTAACAATTTCGATAAAATCCACATTTGTGGGTTTTAATTTTTAGTATTCTGGGTTTTAGAGCACAGCCCATTTTCGCGGTGCTGCGCTATGCTTAAACATCAGAAATCGGCAGAAAAAAAAATATTTTTATTTTTATATTGCATCAGGAAACATTTCCAATGGCCGTATACTTGGCCATTGGCATGCTTCCTGCACTGGATGCAACCTTTATTTGGAGCTGTCATGGCTCCGTTTTGCTATTTGCAGAACTGTACTCAGTTGTCAACTGAGTACATTTCTGCAAATAACACTGCTCTTACTCAGACAGGTACGGGTTTCCTGAATCACAAATCAACCTCATTTGCATGCCTTTTGCCTGCAATTGAGGTAATTTGCATATCCCTGCCCTGTCCATGTAAGAGCCATTTTAAAAGCTCTCTTACATGCCCCTACAGGCTGTTCCTGGATCGCTCGTCGGACATGATAGCTGCACGGAGTCTTACTCTACTCTTAGACTCCGTGCAAGCCATCATGAATCCGGCCCTTACTTTTCAAAAGCAGCAAATTTGCAGGCACTACACTGTCTTGAGTTTCAGAGTACCACAACTGCAGGGTAATAATACAGATTTAAATAAATCTACGAATAGCTGCTGTAGGCTGCATCATTCTCTGTTGTAATTGTCATGTTTTAATTTCAGGACTTTGACAAAATCCATGGTTTGCATTCTTGATGCAGAAGAACACCCATTTTTAAAATATATATTCATTGTATTCCCTCCTGCCTCTCATTTAACACAAGCATGTGTAAACTGGGAACCCATCAATAAAAATGCACATGTTCACCAGACAAATATACCCATTTTTGTTTAAATAAAATTTAATGAGATTTTTTTATCTATATATCATGACATAGTGGATATTTTTTGTTTCTGCAACAACATTATTTAGGGCTTGTTTACAGGTCACAGAGTTCATATGCTCTGCATCACAGGTACCCAATCCAGAAAATGGCAAATATCAAAGTGCTTATTGCTGATTCATATTTGCCATTGGAAATCACTGGTGGTATGTTTTTTTTTTTTTTTTTTTTTTTTTTTATGTGTGCATTAGCACTGATTCCTTTTTCTTTCTTTTGGAGATCTGATATCCATATCAAAATCTCTCTCTCTCTCTCTCTCTCTATATATATATATATATATATATATATATATATACACATATATAATATATATATATATATATATATATATATATATATATATATATGTATGTGTATATATATATGTATATATATAAATATATATATATATATATATATATATATGTATATATATATGTATATATATAAATATATATATAAATATATATATATATATATATATATATATATATATATATATATATATATACATATATATATATATATATACAGGTCCACTATGTAATTTCAAAATACTGAAATCCTGAACTTCAGTATTTCGAAATTACATAGCTGAAAACACAAAGTTCTGAAACCGGCAGAAGCGCGAAATTCAAAATTCCGAAGCACGGAGATGTTGAATTTCTGCTTCCACTGGTGCAGTGTGATGTATCGGTTGAATTTAGGTAAGTTTATGTGTGTAAATGTGTTGGTTAGGGGCTTTGGTGTGTGTAAGTGTGTGTTGTGACTGTGATGTGTGTGTGTGAGGGATTGTAAGATGCGTGTGTGTGAGTTTTATTTGTGTTTCTGTGCGATCTCGGAGTTAGAATATATAAGTGTGGGTGTGCAGTGTAGATGCATTTATTTGATTTGGGGGGGGGTTGTGTTTATGTGTGTACTGTATGTGTAGCATAGTTTTGGCATTTTGAATTTCGCGGTTGTGTGTCTTCAGAATTGTGAGTTGTGCTTGGGTTTTCGACTATGTAATTTTGAAATACTGAATTTCAGGATTTCAGTAATTCGAGGTTACATAGTAGACCCATATATATATATATATATATATATATATATATATATATATATATATATATATATATATATATATATAGTTGTTCTGTGGTTTGAAGGTCTAGTCTATCATAACACAATGGGAGTGAACATGATAGTCACCTTGTAATAAATTTGCTTACCATTTCAGTTTTTGCCTTTTTGCATTATGAGCACTTGCTTCCAGTGCTGTAGTTCCTTTTGTTTTAGCCACACAAGCTGTGGTAGCGAAAACCTCTGTTTTATATCAGTTTCATTCAGACGTATATCAAAGTAATGTTTCTAAATTCTGGAAATAGACATGTGACTTGTACTCACATTAGCCTAGCCTTAGCAAAGAGTAAAGTGAATCCTTGAATTCTGGTCTGCTGTGTGCTTTCTCCATATGTCTAATTTCTGTCATTGTAGTACTCAGACTTAAAAACATTTCAGATGTCAGTAGTCATCCAAATCAAAGCCTCATCTGGTAATTGTTGGAGTACAGTGTGTGATCCTTCAGGGTATAGATGGCCAATGAATATTCCTTCATTGCATTCATGGTACAGGCCATGGTCCCTCAGTACACAGATGCTACAGTGCACTATCCTTCAGTGCATAGATGGTACAGTACAGTGCATGGTCCTTCAGTGCACAGATGATACAGTGCATGGTCCTTCAGTGCATAGATGGTACAGTGCATGGTCCTTCAATGCACAGATGGTACAATGCATGATACTTCAGTGCAGAGATGGTACAGTGCATAGTCCTTCAGTGCACAGATGGTTGAGTGCATGGTCCTTCAGTGTATAGATGGTACAATGCATGGTCCGTCAGTGCATAGATGGTGCAGTGCATGGTCCTTCAGTGCACAGATGATACAGTGCATGGTCCTTCAGTGTGCAGATGGCACAGTGCATGGTCCTTAAGTGCATGTATGATGCAGTGTGTGGTCCTTCACTGTGTAGATGATACAGTGCATGGTACTTCACTGCACAGATGGTACACTGCATGGTCCTTCAATACATAGATGATACAGTGCATGGTCTTTCACTACACAGATGGTACAGTGCATGGCACTTCAATGCATAGGTGATATAGTGCATGGTCTTTCACTACACAGATGGTACGGTGCATGATCCTGTAGTGTGTAGATGGTACAATGCATGGTCCTTCAGTGCAAAGATGGTACAGTGCATGGTCCTTCAGTGCACAAATGGTACCATATCTCTCAACCTCTTAGTACAAGAAATCTGGACAAAGCCAGAAAGAATGGGGGGAGGGGGACAATGGCACAAAAACAAGGACAGAATTTAAATATTGTTCCTATAAATCTAGAAAGTTGCTAGAATAAAAGTTTTGCATTAATACTTTATTTAGTATTATTTAGCAACTTCAGTATTCAATAATTTACCAGAATACCACACATGTATGAGGAAAAGAACAAAAATATGAGGCAAAAATCAGGACAGTCTGCAAAAATCTGTACTATTGGGAGGGATGGATGATATAGTGCATGGTCCTTCAGTGCATACATAGCATGGAAAGTGTCTACTAACATTCTTACACCAAACATTGCTTGGCACTGCAATGTACCATTTTCTCTGACTTGGATTCAGAGTGGGTTAAACTCTGCTAAAAAGAAGAGTAATGAAGAAATATGTACATTAAGGCATATGATTATTGTTGTTTTCCATCTCATACATTAATAAAAAAAAGACAAAGAAATAATTATTTGATGTTAAGCACTATGACATGTTCTTAATGTTGAATGGTAATTTAAGTGGAAGTCGTTTAAACATTTCACTGCATAGTTTATTCTCAGTTGTAATATATTATTAATCCTCATATTTTTGTAAGCTTTATGTTTATGATTATTTATTCTAGTTTATTAATGCTCTGTAATATTTCTATACCCTTATTTAAATGGTATATGCCAATGCTTTATTGTGTGAGTTGTAGAAAATGCATGTACTATGACCACAAGCAAGCCAATTTTCAAATAAAATGGTCTCTTAATCTCTGTATTTTGAGAGTTGATTTACAAATGGGCCTGTCAAATAAAAGGTTTTATAGTGTATCAGTGGGACTAACCCATCTTTACAAATTACAGAAATAAATGAGACTATTGTCATTATCTTAGCACATAATTTTCTTTCACCGTTCCTATTTGGCATTTTGTAGTTGCATTTGTTCTAGACAGCACATTAGCAGACTGATAACATACATTTATTTATAATGCATCTATTCTCATTTATATCTAAAATTACTATAAAGAAGCACCACTCCTCAGACTCAGTCAGTTACTATAATCAATATGTAGAACATTTATGTGACAAACAACTGCAGAATATAAAACACACTAGGGGAAATATTAACTTAACTCATTAGTGAAGGTGTAGTTTATTCATGATGCCAAAAAAGAAATGAACAAATACATCCCCTGCATGCATAGCAATGACATGGAAATTAATTGCTGCAAACTCAGCATTACTTACATCTTTGCTTACTTGTTTGCTTTCTTATTTATTTTCTTATTCATCCATCCATTTTATGGAATGGAAAAAAAATCTGATTTTTGAATATTTTTTGTATTTTTTTATTTTATTTTAAATTATCTTATTCCATCATCTGAAAATAAATGAGCTCCTTCTCCAGTTGCACAAAATTACTTGACTCTACAAATTTAACTTCAGAAGGTATTGTAATCATACTTATTACTATCAGCATGTGTTATTTCAGCCACACCATCAAATGTTAGGTCAGAGTCACTGCATTTTGATGTTTCTACCTCTGGTTTATTTTATTTTATTTTTTACTGCAAAGAGTACATTTTAACAAAGGAAAAATACATTGCTAAAGTAGGTTGAAATGACAAGCATTTATAACTTTATCACAGTGGTAAATTAGAAATCAGTATTACAAAGTGATCTAAAATATGAAGAACCTTATACATTTTCCCAAGTGTTTGGAGCACACATGCTTGCATTTTTGGTCTCCTCCCTCTATTTAATTAATTCAGTCTGACACTATCTCTACACCAAATGAGCATGAAAAGCTCCCAGAAGCCAATACTTGTTTGTCAAAAACAAGAAAAGAAAGGATTTAAATGAGAACTGTATATCCTTACCAAAATCTAATGCAGAATACTTTAAACGCACTGTATTCACTAATTTAATGAGATGCCTCACCTGTTTTCCACGATTTCTCACCTTATTTGCGAACAACAAAAAAGTGGTACTTCATTCAGGAAGCACACGATTCATTTCTGAGCACTGACCTCCTATGTATCTGTCCCACAGGTTGCTCCAGTTCACCAGAGCTTTGATTCTGCAACCAACAATAAAATTGCAAAGTTAGCTGTTTCTGCAGAGCTTCTCATCTGCAGCTTGCATTTAAATCATCATGTTAGTTGTATTACACAGACTGCTCTATTTCACCACTAAGATCACAGAGTTGAACAAATGCTGCATGCACTACACTAGCTCCTTCCTAGGCAGCTGTTTTGATCTGAAAGTTCAAAGACTAACTACACAGCATATTCTGAGCCCATGTACACCAATAGTACTGCAGAATGAGTGAAAAATTGCAAAGCTAAATTGTTTGAAGTAGAAAAATGGTGAAACCAAAGGGTACACTATTTCATAAGACATAATTGTGAAACTGTAGCTCACATTATGGGGTTAAGGCAGACAATGCCTTTATTTACTCTTTGTCCCAGAATATGATCTGTAGTCAGTTTTTGAACTTTTATATCAAGATGACACTTTAGGAAGAGTATAGTGTACTCCAACCAATCTTTGCTCAACTTGATAAAAAAGGCTTTTACTCTCTTCAAAACACATTAAGTAGCATCAGTTCATTTATAGTCCTTTCTCTCACAGGAGAACACTACTGCAACACCTTAAAAAAACCCAGTCAGCTTCCAGTACACTAAACTCTATACCTCCTTTATGTTATGTGATCTACAAACTCATAACTATAAGCTCCTTCCTCTTTTTTACTAGTAGACTCTCCAAACGATTCACCTTTTACAATTTTGATTTCTATTCATACTCAGTTACCATTCCTGAAGGCCCTTTAAACAAACTCCATTTATCAGCTGCAGCATTCTTGGTAATGCACACAAAAACATGGCACTCACTCGCTTAAAGTCCATCCCCTCTTTTACCAGATGTTGAGTCAAACTAAAAAGAAATCTTAATCTAGCCTTAGGAAGATATTATCATCACAACAGTATTACCTACACATTCTTGCAAGACCACTAATCCTCACATTTTCCATTATTAACTCTCACCCAACTAACACCGCACACTCTCACTGAGGTTTTTTTCTTTCTTTTTAGGCTCTATCACCTCTCTTCTTCCTATGCCACCAATGTAGCCTTTTACAAGACAATGTAAGAAACTTCTCTGTATGGAATATTTTCAGTCCATATATTTCTAGATAATCACTGTATATTAATCAGATCAGACAATAGTAGTAGAAGTAGCGAATGTAAACTTGTCTTAACTCAAAACAAAACAAAACAAAAGTAATAATGGAAAATATATACTTGTACAGCATTACTAAGTTTTTGAAAGTAATCCAAGCAAGCCAGGCAGTCTGCTTCCAGTCGAAAATTCTTTATTAAGTACACAGACAAGCGATCCAAGTAAAACAAAAATAGAGTAATAATTTCCTTCCAAGCTTTCTAAATATACTTTTTATCAGGCATGGGAGTGGTTTATTGTGCTGTAAAACAAAGTGTTATTGCTACACATGTTAAATTCACATCCCTTCCCCCATCAGTGTGACATTCGAGCTGATCCTGCTCTACTTTGTAAATGTCATAATAATATATAACCCTTATGTACTTTAAATAAAATTTATAATGATGTGGTACCTCTTATTTAGCCAGATTATTAAGTAGATTATTAAGTCTGTGATTTTATCCAAGACAATATACTACATGGCTGGAAATATATCAATCTTAGTTCATTTGGCATTCAAAAAAATATATATATAAATACATACATATACATTTTGCATGTAAAAATGTATTTCTATTTTCATAACCTATTGTAAACAAAGATCGTTTTTGTCCATCTAGACCACTTCAGGTCTGTGTACAAGAACCCTAAAAACAATCTACAAAAATAGATAGAATTGTATAATTAGTTAGTATTGTTATTACACATCATTTTGAATAAAGTGGAAAAAAGAACCAAAAAAAATAAAAATAAGAAAAAATGCATGCATGATGATGGAAACAAAATATACAATTAAATTTCAACTGATTTAAAATGGTATTTAAAACCAATTTGTAGAATAAAATAAAATAAAATACAATTATTCATGTAAACAATGTGGCAATTTTCTAAGTTCCAGTGCACTTTTAATTGAACAGTAGTAGTTTAGTCCAGGCTTCCTAAAAGAGTTCAGCTTTAATTGCCACATGAGTTCATGTTTCTCCAGAATATTCGGGATGTCTCCTTCAAGATCACCCATGTCTATGCAATCCAGGATCTGGAACGTAAAACCTGTGTATCTTTTATGAAGAGAAAGGTTTTTGGCTAGTGCATTATTTTTACATCTAGAGCGGATTTCTGACAGATGACATGAAATCCTATGCTTGAGTTTATTTACAGTCTTTCCCACATAGAATGCATCACATTCATTGCACTGTGCCCTGTAAATTACTTTTGTAGTGTTACAGTCACCCTCTGCACTAGTTTTAATGATCTTCTTTAAATAAGGGCAATAAAAACTATCACCTTGCTGTATAAATATACAAAATGTACAATTAGTTTCACATCTTTTAGTGCTTTTCTCATATGGTCTAGGTTTAAATTCAACAAAACTTCTAATGTTCCTGGCCTTCCTATAAACAAATGATGGGGCTTCACCTAAGATGTTAATCAGAAAAGGGTTTCCTGTGACAATGTCCCAGTTTCCTTCAATAACATTTTTGATACTGTAATAATCCAAAGTGTATGTCAGGATGCAGCTATTTTTGCATTTGTTATTCTCTGTGGAATTACTTAACATTTTTCTACTGGGGAGGTTGAGTGACTAAGGTTGATATATTTCCAGCCATGTAGTATATTGTCTTGGATAAAATCACAGACTTAATAATCTACTTAATAATCTGGTTAAATAAGAGGTACCACATCATTATACATTTTATTTAAAGTACATAAGGGTTATATATTATTATGACAGCTACTAAGTAGGGCAGGACCAACTCGAATGTCACACTGATGGGGGAAGGAATGTGAATTTAACATGTGTAGCAATAACACTTTGTTTTACAGCACAGTAAACCACTTCCATGCCTGATAAAAAGTATATTTAGAAAGCTTGGGAGGAAATTATTACACTATTTTTGTTTTACTTGGATCGCTTGTCTGTGTACTTAATAAAGGATTTTCGACTAGAAACAGACTGCCTGCCTTGCTTGGATTACTTTTGAATACTTAGTAATGCTGTACAATTATATATTTTCTATTATTATTTTTTGTTTTGTTTTGTTTTGAGCTAAGACGAGTTTAAGTTCGCTACTTCTACTTCTATTGACTGATCTGATTAATATACAGTGATTAATTAGAAATATATGGACTGAAAATCTTCCACACAGAGAAGTTTCTTACAATGTCTTGTTTTTGGACCCACTACACTTTAGTGGGTTGTTTTGAGACTTTGGGGATACCACGGAGATTACTTGTTCAATCTAGCCTTTTACTCACCTCCCACCCCATCTCTTATTCCATCCCTCTGTGGATTTCACTCTGTCTGTCACACCTCTATCTCAACAATATCATTACTAGCATTGTGATGCTACATCTTTACTGCAGAAACAGTTTGCAGGTATACCATTGTTACCCTGTATACAATTATGGTATTATAATTACTAATAATCCATATATGTTATCTTCAGTACCATTACTTTATAACAAACTTGATCTCAGTCTCTCTTTTGATTATAGTATATATATATATATATATATATATATATATATATATATATATATATATATATATATATATATACATATATATACATACATATATATATATATATATATATATATATATATATATATATATGTAATATAGTGGCAATCACATTCATTTTTTTAAATGTATTCCTGGACTGATTCTGAAAATTATCAGTTTTGATTAGTGTTCTACCCCAGTTAAGAAATAAATAAAATAAGCAATAAATAAACATGTACTAAGTAAAGCTTTATTTTACACACAATGATTTTAACAAGTCCTGTTTGGTTTCCCATTACCAAGTAATTGAATATGAAAAAAATTATACTGGGCAAAATATTTGATGGTGTATTGAATAAAAGATTCATTTAAAGTGTGGTTTATATTTACATTCTTATTATGTGGAAATAATGTGTGTGCCTGTTATTTATTATCAAAATGACATCAGAATATGCTGTTATATGAATGGTCTTAAATAAATTGTGCAGTATGAAGCACCAAACAAAAAGAAATTAAGTATCTTCTTTGAGTTGATTCCTTAGCCTAAACTAACATTTTAAAGTTATGTCTTCCAAACCTATGCATTATACAAAGGATTTGTGACATACTAGCAATGTTAAACTGATTGCTCTCACAGAACAAGCTAACATACAATATAACTTTGTTGACAACTGCATCCATAACAGCAAATGCCTAACAACATTAAACTCTTGTTCTGCATTTCTAGTTCTGGTCACCGGTTTTATTTTGCTTCACGTCTTATTGCCCTTGTAAATGAAAATTAAAGAAGTGGCAAAATTAAGTCTCAAAATACTTCCATGAGGTTTCATGCTTTTTCTTTTCCTTGAGTGCACTTATGTAAAAATTTATTTTTCGTTCAAAACTTCTATGGGCTAGAAAAGAAAATCACAAACTGAAGTCTGTCAGACATGTCTGTATGACATTTCAAATTTAGTGAAATTATTTAGAAAACTGTATCTGACAATTGTAGAGATTATCCACTGGCAAGAAAAGAGGAGGCCTGGGAAATTAAAGATGAAAGAAAGTTAAAATAGGATGCTTGGGGTATGAACAGAAAAGAAGACATGTATAGTAAAATATCAATATACTTTTTGTTCTATAACAAATGGCAGACATGCACAATTACAATAATTGCTAGATCACTGTTGACGGTAAATGCTAGCTCACATATATCAGTTTATCATTTGGAATAAGACAAAGAAGCCTACTCTCATTAAATATATACAAATGGTCTGCATATATTTAATATAATTCTGACAGGTTAGCAAAGCAAGAATATAGCATTATCTGGTGAGTGTGTGTGTTTGTCTGTGTGCTTGTTTGTTTATGTTATTTATTTATGTGTATAAGTATATATTTATGTATATGTTTCTTTCAAGATTGATAAAAAGGTTTGGCTCCAAAAAGAAGTGATTTTGTGAAGGAAAAGGTCAAAGCAGAAGAAAAGTGACGGGCTGTTAATAGCATATAGATATTTTGGCACATATTTTTAAGATAGTTTGTATCATCTGAAAGGAACAACATTATAGATAGATAAATATAAATATGGATATATATATCTATATGTATCCATATTTATATTTATCTGTCTATAATGTTGTTCCTTTCAGGTGATATATATATATATATATATATATATATATATATATATATATATATATATATATATCACCTGAAAGGAACAACATTATAGACAGATAAATATAAATATGGATACATATAGATAAATATGGATCTACTTAGAAAGATCGAGCTCCTATAATTGTGAATGTTAAATTACCAAGACGACAATCTTGAATGTTTATTTTATTGAAAGTTTAAAACATCAGTGTTCATAATATTGAAATGTAATGTGCAAATGTTATGTATCGCTCCCTGCACTAGTTTAGTATTTAAAGAAACTCAATAATGTATACATGTTTTTAAAGTAAAAGTTTATTGTTCATTTATTAAGTACAGGTCCTATATACTTCAGCATAAAGTCTACTAAATAGATGCTAAATAAATATACTCTTTACATTTTTAACACTTGGCATTTCTGTAGGCATTTCTACTTACAAATGCAGTATTTCTTTACATGTAAACTAGTATCCAAATAGTAAACATATTCTTTACCAAGGAGTGCTTGTTTTACTTCTGCCATTTTATTAAAACAGTACCTTTCCAGTCGGTCTGTGCAGAAGAGTGCGTGTCTTGTGTAAATGATGTTCCCCTCCAGCTAAGGGGAACAGGAAGTTTGCCCATTTCATCACTGTAGTGCGATTTCAGAGTTAGTTTATTTAATTTGCAGGGGTTTGGGGGAAGCAACCCCCCACAGGGGAGAGCAGGGGGGTGCAGAACCCCTGCAAAAACGTAAAATACAAAATTGTTGTAGCTGACCTACCGCTGTTGAGTGGACATCACTGATAACTCCTGGACCATGATACATAACATATTTGAGTAGGTATCTTATACAAATATTTAAAGATATATGCCTATATATTTAAAGAGTTTCCTATTCATTTACTTGTTAGTTTTCGATATTGTAACAATCAGTGTTTTAGCACTTTCAGTAAAATAAACATTCAGGATTGTCATCTCTGTAATTTAACATTCGTAATTATAAGAGTTCGATCTTTCAAAGTAGATACATACATATGTATGTAGGTGTGTGTGTGTGTGTGTGTGTGGGTGTGTCTGGGTGTGTGTGTGTGCGTATATATATATATATATATATATATATATATATATGGGTCTGTGAAGACTGCCAGACTAGCCAGATAAAATTTTGTAGATAATTCTGTCATTTGTTCATATTAATATAAGCCATAGGTTTGTCTTTTAAATGTGAAAAGACTGCTGTTAGATGTGGAACTGCAAAAAATGCAACAACAGTGCACTCTGCTGGCAGAAAGCTGACCAAGTAAAGCATGTTGTGACCCTTTGATCTAAACATGGTGCCGAAATGTCTAAATGAAGACATTCTTTCTATTGTTGGTTAAGAGTTAAATTGCTAGATTTAAACATGCAAATGTATTATTTTGCTCTGCTTCCTGACCAACTGCAAGATAACAAAAGGAGTTGTTAAGAATGTCAATGTATTTTCTGTTAGAAAGTGTGAAGAATGATGTAATGTGAACCAGGAATGTGATTTTAAAAACCGAGAGAATCAGAGAGCATTAAGCATTTTTGTCTTGACCATCCAACTCAGCACTGCCTTTGCTCTATTTGTAAGTTTATCTTAGACTTGTGTTTTCTCTTAGAAATAGCTAGAAACTAGAAAGATTAGACTAAGTGTTTTTCTGTGATGTCAGAACTGTACTACTGAATTATTTTAAGTATTTCTCTATGATCTCTGAACTCTTGACTAGCACTATGTAGTAAAATGTATTGTCTTGCGTTTTGACTTTTTATTATTAAATATTTTAAAACCTTTCAAGTGTGGCTGTTTTGTGAAGAGATAAGTTAAGCTCTAGAGTACATTGCATGTATATAGTGATTACTGTCCAAGTCTCTCCAAATAAGCCTTGCTGTTCAGTCGCAATTACCATTTGGATAATAATATTACACAGTAATAATTGGGCACCCTTTTAAGGGCCTTTGAGTAGCTGATAAATATTAGATAGGTGGTGGCACTGATTTCTACCGTATAGTCTTTGTAAAAGGGGCACAGCTGGAGAACCTGTGCCAGCCTTCCCCATGAGTGTCTATGTGGTTGTAAAAACTCTTATCTCAAAGTGTGTGTGTGTGTCAGCTACTTGGGCAGGGACATGATGCACTGGTTGGACAGAGAGGGTGCTGGAGGTTTTAGCTTGCCTACAAGGCTGAGATCTGGACCCTATAGTTGTGCCAGTGGGGAGTCTTATTGGGGACCTGGAGAGCAAGGGATTGACCAGCCCCAGACTGACTGTGATCTCTGTGTTCTCTTAAGGGAAATTACACTTTACTGTGTGTATTTGTAATCCTTTCTTCCTATATGAGATGCCCCTCACTGGTATTAGTGGTGAGGATTGAGGCTCCTTCATTGCTGGGCCAGAGCACAGGTGTCACATATTAATTGTTTGTCAGTGGTGGGATATCCACATCACATATTAATTGGTGGCAAATACTAAAAGGCTTGTAGTGGTGTGGGTAGAGTGAATTCCTGTAGCTTGTTTACAGTGAGCTTTGAAAGTATTTTGTACTTTCAATCAGCCATGCAATGAATTCTCAGAGTTCAGATCACAATTGTTTTATTTCTTTTGTTAGCTTAGTCAGGGTGAGCAGGCAGCATGTCAGCAGAGGAGTATGGAAAGCTGACAAGAAGCCCGCTGGTGGAGATATGCCAGGCTAGGGGACTGGTGCATGGAAACCTGGCTAAGATAGACCTGATTGCAGCCTTGGTTACAGCTGCATCAGAAAACAGCAACTAGGAGGACAATCAGACTGGCAGTGAAAATACAATACCTTTGGAGAATGGACAGTTCAACCTTTCTGCAGAGGACTTAAAAAAATCCATCTGGAGTTAAAGACACTTGAGTTGGAGGCCAGGTGTTTGGAGATAGAAGCTGAGGAAAAGGAGCGGCAGAAGAAACATAAGAGGGAAATGCTGGCTCTTTGCCAGAGTCATGGAGCTAATGGGGAAGGGAGGAAGTGGACCCCAGAAGCACAAAAGGTCAGTAAATGTCTTCCACAGTTTAAAGAGGTGGATCATTTTGATAGTTTCATTCATATGTTTGAGAGGGTATGCAAGCTGTATAGTGCTGACCAAAGGCTCTGGGTATGGTACCCGACCCCCTTACTCCATGGTAAAGGTGTAACTGTTTTGTCAAAAATGTCTGACGTAGCATGTTTTGGTTATACTGCTGTTAAAAATCACTTGTTAGAATTGTTTAAGATAACACCTGAAACATATAGGAAAATGTTTAGTGAGCATAGATGCAAGGCAGATGAAAGTGTGTGTGAATATGTTGCTGGACTGAGCACTTATTTCCATAGGTGGCTGAGTGGATGTCAGGTCACCACTTTTGAAGGAATAGAAAACCTTTTGGTGAGGGAACAAGCCCTTAGTACTTTGCCTAAGGACATGAGGATCTGGTTAGATGATAGACAATGTGCTACTTCAGATGAGTTGAGGAAGAAGGAAGACCTATACCTGACAATCAGGGCAGCCCTGCACAGGAAAAGGACTCCCAGTACTGCTCATGGGTCTAAAGGAACCCATGGTGGGCAGAACAGACTGCCCCAACAGAATCTGCCAGTAGCAGATGAAGCCACTAGTCCAGGTACATGTCCAGGAGCTAGGGTTAAATGTTTTGAATGCAACCAGTGGGGCCATGTGGCATACATGTGTCCACGGAAGCAAGGTGGGGAAGAAAAGGTGAGGGAGCCAGTAAGTGGGAAAGACAAAATGCCAATAGTTGGTTGTCTTGAGACAACAGGGGTACCAAACTACCATCCTGCAAATGTCCTGACAGGGAAGGATTTGGATGAGGCAGTACCATATGAGTATGCAGTTACATGCAGTCAGGCTAGGAGACAAGCATGTGGGTCTGGTAGCTGGGGGGAGACCCAGACAGACTGCATACTTACAGCCAGGACTGGTGAGGTGGTTACTTCAGGGAGGGAGCTACTCTGTAGCAGTGAGACTGAAAGTGAGCCACAGCTGCTTGTGGGTACTGATGGTCCCTTGGACAAAGTGACTGCAAAGGTAGCGGTGAATAGTAGTACCCAGGCTGACAGTGAGGCACCACTGTCAGAGGATGTCAGACTTCCTGTGGAAGGGGAGCTGGGAAGGGTTATAAGGAGAGAGTTGAGACAGGCTCAGGTCTCAGACCCTACATTGCAAGGCCTGAGGCAGGTAGCTAGGAAGGCACCTGATTCTCAAGAAAAAGGGGAATCTGTATACTGGGACAAAGGGTTACTATACAGAGAGTGGACCCCTGAGGGAGGACTAGAAGGTGAGAGAGTACAGCAGTTGGTAGTGCCTAGAGCCTACCATTTGGCACTTCTAGCCATAGCCCATGATATTCCATTTGCAGGTCATATGGGCATAAAACGTACAAAGAGGCATATTATGCAGAACTTCTATTGGTCTGGAATTTCCAGAGATGTAACAGGGTACTGCTGGAATTGTGAGCAGTGCCAAAAGGTTGGTAAGGCAAGAGACAAGGTGAGAGCTCCTTTGATGCCTTTGCCTGTGATTGAGGAGCCATTTCAGAGGGTAGCTATGGATATTGTGGGTCCTCTGTGTACCCAAAGTTCCACAGGGAAAAATATACCCTAGTGGTAGTGGTTTATGCTACATGATACCCTGAGGCAGTGGCTTTGTCCTCCATTGAGGTGAGAAGGTGGCAAATGCTTTGTTAGAGATTTTCAGCAGGGTAGGTTTCCCAAAAGAAATACTGACTGACAGAGGTGCCAATTTCATGTCAGACCTGCTGGCTTGTCTGTGGAAATCCTGTGGGGTGAAGCACATGAAGACCACCCCGTACCATCCCCAGACTAATGGTCTTGTTGATAGGTTAAAATTTACAATCAAGTCCATGTTACGGGCATTTGCAGATCAGTTTAAGAGGGAGTGGGAACAATATTTGCTGCATCTGTTGTTTGCTTTCAGAGAGGTTCCCCAGGAATCCACATGGCTTTCACCCTTTGAGTTGCTGTATGGGCATATGGTGAGGGGGCCTCTAGATTTAATTCGAGATGAGTGGGAAAGTGAGTGCGAGCCTCACAAGGAGTCTGTTGTGGCATACATCCTAAACATCAGGACAGGGCTCAGGGAATTCATGGGCTTGGTCCAGGAGAGCCTGGCAGAAGCCAAACAGCAGAAAAAGGTGTGGTATGACAGGAATGTTCGAGCTAGAGAGTATGCTGTGGAGCAGCAGGTAATGGTTCTAATTCCTGTCAGACACAACAAGCTGCAAGCAGCTTGAGAGGCACCCTACAAGGTGGTAAGAAATGTAAGTGATGTTAACTACATGGTGGACCTGCTAGGCAGAAGGCAGGGGCTCAAACTGTACCATGTTAACATGATAAAACACTACCATGTTAGGGAGGCCCTTGTGCTGAGCATTTGCAGTGGATTGCAGGAGGAATCTGAGGGAGATCTGGGGACTGATCTCCTCAGTGAGGCTCAGGCTGACACCTCAGTGGAAGGGGTAGCAATGTCCCAGCAGCTATCTCCTACCCAGGTTCAAGAAATATGAGCAGTGTTGCAGGAATCTGGGGACATGTTCACTGGGAAATGAGGGCGCACACACCTGGGGCAGCACCAGGTGGATACAGGACCCCAAAGGCCTTTTAGGCAGGCCCCTTATAGAAGGCCTGAGAGATTCAAACAGACTCTGAGGGAGGAGGCACAGGAGATGTTGTAACTAGGGGTGATTCAAGAGTCCAACAGTCCCTGGGCCTCCCCAGTGGTGCTGGTGCCAAAGAAGGATGGCAGCACCAGGTTCTGTGTGGAGTACAGGAAATTAAATAGTCACACAGAGTCAGATGCTTACCCCATGCCTAGGACAGATGAGGCCCTAGAGCAGCTGGGTAGGGCTAAGTATCTTACAACCATTGATCTTACCAAGCGTTACTGGCAGGTGCCCTTGACTCCCAGTGCTAGAGAAAAGTCAGCCTTTGTAACTCCTTTTGGCTTGTATGAGTTCACAAAGATGCCCATTGGGATGAAGAATGCCCCAGTGACTTTCCAGAGGCTGGTAGATCATATCCTAGCAGAAACAGAAGGGTTTGCCCTTGCTTACCTAGATGATGTTGCCATCTACAGCCATTCCTGGCCAGAACACCTTCAGCATGTCAGGGAGGTGCTGGGCAGACTTCAGAGGGCAGGGTTGACCATTAAGCCAAGCAAATGTCAGGTGGGTATGGCAGAGGTCTCTTACCTAGGACATAGAGTGGGGAGTGGTAAGATAAGGCCAGAACCTGCCAAAGTGGAAGCATTTCATGCATGGCCTGCACCTGTTACTAAAAAGCAGGTGAGGGCATTTTTAGGGACAGCAGGGTACTACAGAAAGTTCGTGCCCAGTTATAGTACCTTAGCTGCTCCCCTCACATATGTGACAAGGAAGAACAGGCCAGATAAGGTAATGTGTACTCTAGCATGTGAGCAGGCATTCCAGAAGCTTAACGAAGCTTTGAGAGGACCTCCTATGTTAGCCAGTGCAGATTACAGCAAAGAATTTGTTCTGCAGGTGGATGCTTTGAACCATGGGGTTGGGGCTGTATTTAGCCAGATTTCTTCAGATGGAGAAGAGCACCTGGTGGTTTATCTCAGTCATGGGCTCCAACCCAGGGAGGAATGCTATGCAGCTGTAGAAAAGGAATATCTAGCCATAGTGTGGGCACTGCAGAAACTTCAGCCTTATCTGTATGGAAGGAAATTCAGTGTTATGACAGATCATAACCCCCTAACGTGGTTAAACAAAGCCAGCCAGCAAAATGACAAGTTGCTAAGATGGAGCCTGGGGTTGCAAGCATATGATATGTCCATGCAGCACCGCAGTGGGATTAGCAATGCCAGTGTAGGTGGGCTCTCAAGACATGGAATGGGGTACAGTATAATCTGATAGAACTAACTCCCTCAAGGAGCATTTCTCAAGGGTCACTTGAAAAACTAGCTTGAGTTCTCGGGGGGGGGGGGGGCATGTGAAGGCTGCCAGCCTAGCCAGATAGAATTTTGTAGATAATTCTGTCATTTGTTCATATTAAATAAGCCACAGGTTTGTCTCTTAAATGTGAAAAGACTGCTATTAGATGTGAAACTACAAAAACTGTAACAGCAGTGCACTCTGCTGGCAGAAAGCTGACCAAGTAAAGCATGTTGTGACCCTCTGATCTAAACACAGTGCTGAATTGTCTAAACAAAGACATTCTTTCTATTGTTTTAACCAAGAGTTAAATTGCTAAATTTAAGCATACAAATGTATTTGTATTGCTCTGCTTCCAGACCAGCTGCAAGATAACAAAAGGAGATGTTAAGAATATCAATGTATTTTCTGTTAGCCTGGGAACCCAGGGAAGTGTGAAGAATGATGCAATGTGTACCAGGAATGTGATTTTAAAAACAGAGAGAATCAGAGAGCATTAAGCATTTATGTTGTGATCATCCAACTCAGCCCTGTCTTTGCTCTATATGTAAGTTCATCTTAGACTTGTGTTTTCTCTTAGAAATAGCTAGAAATTAGAATGATTAGACTAAGTGTTTTTCTGTGATGTCAGAACTGTACTACTGAATTATTTTAAGTATTTCTCTGTGATCTCTGAACTCTTCACTAGCACTGTGTAGTAAAAAGTATTGTCTTGTGTTTTGACTATTTATTAAGTATTTTAAAACCTTTCCACTGTGGCTGTTTTGTGTAGAGATAAGTTAAGCTCTAGAGTACATTGCATGTATATAGTGATTACTGTCCAAGTAACTCCAAATAAGCCTTGCTGTTTAGTCACAATTACCATTTGGATAATAATATTGCACAGTAATAATTGGGCAGCCTTTTATGGGCCTTTGAGTAGCTGATAAATATTAGCTGGGTGGTGGCAGTGATTTCTACCATATAGTCTGGTAAAAGAGGTGCAGCTGGAGAACCTGTGCCAGCCTTCCCCAGGAGTGTTTGTGTGGTTGCATAAACTTTTATCTCAAAGTGTGTGTGTGTGTGTGTGTCAGCTACTTGGGCAGGGACATGAAGCACTGGTTGGACAGAGAGGGTGCTGGAGCATTTAGCTTGCCCACTAGGCTGAGATCTAAACCCTACAGCTGTGCCAGTGGGGAGTCTTATTGGGGACCTGGAGAGCAAGTGAGCACCCAGCCCCCGACTGACTGTGATATCTGTATGCTCTTAAAGGAAATTGCACTTTACTGTGTGCATTTGTTATCCTTTCCTCCTATATGAGAAGCCCCTCACTGGTGTTAGTGGTGAGGATTGAGGCTCTTTGATTGTTGGGCCAGGGCACGAGCATCACAGGGTCTACTTAATATGTTTGAAATTTCAAAACACCAACATTAATATGGCCGAGACCATATGATCAACATTTTAAAATTTTGAACATGTATAGTGGAGATCTCTATACAGCACTAAACCAGGAGATTTCCCTTTTCTGCACTGTAGTGCAATCTCAGAGTATGAATACTTAAGTAGCAGGGGTTCTGGGTTGTAGGGTGGCTTGCTCTCCTGCTAACCACAGTTAGTGAAGTGTTTTTGTGTGTTTTACGTTCTGTATGAGATGTTTGACATTTCAAAATATCGATCATATGGTCTTGGCCATATGAAAGTTGTCATTTTGGAATGTCGAACATCTGAAGTAGATCTATATATATATATATATATATATATATATATATATATATATATATATATATTTTTTTTTATTTTTTTTTGTTTCACGTCATAATCTCGAAATACTGAAATCTCAAATTTCAGTATCTCGAGACCATGAAGTCGAAAATCCATAAAGCCGAAACCCCAGAAGAAATTTAAAATCACAAATTCTATACAAAACATACAGCACACACAGACACAAACATACACCTCCCTACACATACACAAACACAAACACCTACCTGACATACAAATGGGGGGCAAGTCCCCCTGCACGCCCCATGTGGGGGGTGGCACCCCCCACACCCCCCTACTTAAATATACTGAATCCGAGGTCACACTACACAGACAAACACACAAAAACACCACTACACAAGCTACATTCCCCTCGCACATACACACATCACACTAACAAAACACACACACACTAAAGCCCCTACCCAAAGCCTGTAAAACACAAATACTTACCTACATCTCCATCCATCCACTCACACACCGCAACACCAAAACCACTAATTCAAAATCACAGAACTTCGGGATTTTGAATTTCGTGCTTCTGGGGGCTTTTGGTATTCTGCACTTTCGCCTTTCTGGTCTCAGGCTACTGAAATTCAGGATTTAACTAGTTCAATGTTCTGAAGGGAACCTATATATATATATATATATATATATATATATATATATATATATATATATACACATAGATATAGATATATACACATAGATATAGATATATACACATGCATGCATGCAAATGTACATTTATATGTTTTCTTTAGAACTGAGGCATTTAGCATTTATGCCATAATATATGTCACCCGGTGGATAGCCAAATGCCTCACAGACAGGGCCCAGGAAGCTAGAATTGGGGTATCCACCTCTACAAAGAGGCCACTCACAAGTGGAATCCCTCAGGGATCAGTCCTTGGACTGCTCCTTTTTGGCATTTACTTCTCAGAAGTCAAGGCCAATGTCAGTGGTTTTTGGCTGACTAAATTTGTAGATGATTGCAAATTAGAAGCTGTCTTTGAATCTCACACTGACACAGATGTTCTCCAAGAGGGGCTGACATAGACAAACGACTGGTGTCAGAGCTGTGGACTAAAACTAAATGCCAAGAAATGCATAATAGTATCCTTTGAGAAGTCATCCATCCCAGGTAGATATCCTATTGACAACATACCCCTTAGAGTTGACCCAGTAGTCAGGGACTTAGGGACTCACACAGATAGTAATCTAGCCATTGATCATCATGTGTCTACAGTGGTGAGGAAATCATTCCATGTTGCACAATTTATAAACAAAGGTATGGTATCTAATTCCAAGGAAGTCATTGCTCCACTGTATTCAGCATTCATCAGACCTATCATTGAGTAAATTGTCCCCTTTGGTATGTACCTTCTTCTTCTTCTTTCGGCTTTATCCCGGTTAGGGGTCGCCACAGCGGATCACCTGTCCGCACATTGAATGGCAGTGGAGTTTTACGGTGTCGAGTTGCCAGCCCGGCGCCCAACCTTCCACAGAAGGCACACTCACACGCACACCTAGGGCCAATTTAGAGTGTCCAATCCACCTGCAGCATGTCTTTGGGATGTGGGAGGAAACCGGAGGAAACCCACGCGACCACAGGGAGGACATGCAGACTCCGCACAGAAGGCACCCCAGCCGAGGATCGAACCGGAGAACCTCTTGCTGTGAGGCGGCAATGCTAACCACTGCACCACCGTGGCCGCCCCCCTTTTGGTATGTACCTATCTAGGAATATCTAACAACTGGAATGCCTACAGAGGTACCTCACTAAAAGAATACAGGGCATAAGTAATATCTCCTATGCAGACCGCCTCAAGGCCCAATCCCTGTATTCTGTCCCTACGGGCCTTTGAGGGGAGATCTATGCCTGGCACACAGGGTATTGTCAGACCGCACTCTGATGGATCTCATGCATATCCACAAAACAAACAGCACCATAATTACCTGCTCTAAAGATTTAAACCTTGCCTGGGATATAAATAGTACCTGCTGGAGACATAAGTATGCATCCCAGAGACTACCCTGTCTATGGAACAGATTCCCCATCCTTTTGAAGCAGAGTTCATTCCTAAGCCAATTCAAGTGCAACTTGGACAATTGGATTGGAAACCAGAAATTCATCCCTGGTTTGGCACCTAAGTCTTTAATGGTCAGAGGTAACCTGTAAATGGTTTATTTTCCAGGCCCATGATTACACTTATTAAGGGTATCAGAACTTGTCAGAGATTTGGGATGCATGGCTAGGCTTAAAAAGGCCACAGTGGTCATTAGCCTAGTATACAACTATGAACATATGAACCTATTTCTATCATTTGAAGCATGCAATGAGCCTGACTACTGAAGTACTGAAAAAATCGTTAAAAGGCAAAACATTAAACTAAAGCTTTCTTTAATAAATAAATACATAAATAAATAAATCCATTTAATATTTTATAGATGTGTTTTAACCTGCTGCCCTTTTGATCTTCGCAGAATAGCTCCTCCAAAATTGTTTACACGCTCTTATTATGTTCAAATCAGTGACTGCTATAGACTACTAGGTATTGTTTTTTGAAGTTTTTTGATTCAAATATGAGAAACAAGTGCGTGAGAAAATGAGATTCATGGGTGCATGAGGAAATAGTGTCACAGAAAAATGCAAATGATTACTGCACACCACCATTGGCATGAATAACTTTACTTCATGCCAGCATCCATACCAAAGGCTGGTTTAGTTTCCTCAGAATTTTACATGACCTCAGATACACACATTGAACTTGCCTGGTACTGCTTTGCTACCTAATACTGAAATAAAAAGGAATTAAACAATGGGCCAGATTCAAAAAGAGTTGCTGTCAGTGCAAGTCTGCACAGATTCTAAAAATGTTGCTTTCAGTATAAGTGACTCACTTCAGTTTAAGGCCTATCTATAAACCAGCTTACTACAGGGACCAGATTCCAAAATACCTGCTCTTAATGTAAGTGGTCATTTACACTGCAAGGAAGTCTTTTGTGATCAGAGCCCAACAGGTGTCTGCATTTTCAAAAGAATCCTTTCCACTGTCTACCCATAAAATGCCTGAATGTTGCCGATTCCCTGTTATTCTATTCCAGATAAACATCAAAATAGTGAGCTGAGCATGTTTAAGCTATGTAAAATAAATTTGATTAGATGCCGAGTGCATTACTTGGCCTGTGTATTTTGAAACTGAGGAGTTATCAACACTCAGATGTCGAAATAAAAAGCTTTATGCTTTGAGTTAGTCACACGCTGTTGACCAAATACATGCAATAAAACATGCCAGAGCTGTATTGACAAATGCTTAAACACAAGACCACAAGTGGAGCATTTCAGAAATATAAGTAAAAAAAAAAGTCCTGTAATAGTTTGTTTTCTGGATCTATAAGCATAACACATACAGTGGAATTGATTTTAAGGAGGAAGTTTGTTTCAAATGCGAGGTGCTCCAGGAATTAATACAATGCTGTGAAGTATGAACATTACTGGGTTCTGCCTTTAGAGTTAAGAGTCAAACACTAGTGTACAGGTACATGTGGTAATTTAAATACTGTAGTTTGTTTACTTCCCGTATTTTTTAGATTCTAAAACAAGTGCAAGAATTTGCGAAGAAAATCATAAATGGGCTGAAATTTAAAAGTTTGGTTGATTGCCATCCTCCTTTCTCTAAGGAAATATTTCAGTACATGCCTGATTGAAGAGAAAAAAAAAAACAGGCAACAAAAGCAAAGAAAATTAGGCATGAAATTCTTATAAACCATTCCACCTCCTTCATAAAGTAATAAGCACTAAAACTGCTACCATTACACAGTTTCTGAAGTTGGTTTTAAGATGGTAACCTTGGGGTTTCATTAGAATTGTATGTATTATGTAGATATTACATTTATTTAAAATGCAATTAATTGTATTTTACAAGTTAGCATCCTATCTGGTCACAGGCCAAGAGTACCAGAACAGGGATACACAGCTACAAAGTTGTCTTTTCAGTCACAAAACACTGTCAGAACATTTTCAAACAGGACTTAACACATGCAAACAATCATATCATTCCTACGTCTGACACAGATCTAATGGTGAATGTTACATTGCTGATCAGCAGTTTCTTATGGTAACAAGACATTCCTTCTAAATGTGTTTCCCTAGTAGAAAAAAAAAGGAAGAAACAGTTTGTCTTCTTTCAGGAGATTTCTAGAGTAACAAGACATTCCCCAGGATTCACAAATCCTCCGTGTAAGAGTAAATAAGTCTGCAGCAGTTGAACGGTATGACGTCAGAGTGCCATGCATATTCATGAGGGCACGCTGACTCCACTCCAAGTCTAACACTGACCGTGCAGGAAGAAAGGGGCATGTCTGCCTGCCGAGCAGTCCAAAGGTCCATGCCGCTGCAAGTGTCTGAATTGTGAAGTGTCAACATACATGAGCGGGTTTGCTCAAATGTCTACATACCCAACACTACACTCCCTCACATTGTAAACCACCAGTACAGTTATAAAATGTAAAACTTTAAATTTTTTTTTTTATAATTCCTGATATAGTTGCCCATATTTGCGCGTGTTTGCACGGGTGTGCCCATTGCTTAGCTGCAGTTAGCAATTTCGACATTGAAGAGCATAATAAGAAATGTTTATGCAAATTAAGCCAAATAGCATCAGCGTACTGGTAGATCCTTTGCACAAAGAGGAGGCATTCATGGTTCGAGTCCCACCACTCCCCTTTCGATTTTATTTTTTAAATTAGTATATGAAATAATTCCAGACATATATGAATAAAATTTTACTAAAAAGTATTGAAATGGCCTATGTATAAGTGAACAGAATGTATATATAAAAATATAAGAAGGATCTTGACATATAATTGCTTGTAGCTAAGCAGCGCTTTACCCAGTGCAATAAAGTCGCCCGTAGTTAAGCAATGCTTTACCCAGCGCAATATAGTTGCCCGTAGTTAAGCAGCGCTTTACTCAGCGCAATATAGTTGCTCATAGCTAAGTAGTGCTTTACCCAGCGCAATAGGTTTGTGCGGAGGTGCGCACCACGCCAACCAGCGTAGGGCAATGTGGAGCAACGTAGAGCAAAGTTGCCTAAACACAGCCACACCCCCTAGCCTGTCTGGACAGTAGTAAAATAAAAAGCAATGCAATGACAAGGTTTGAAGTACTGAACCACTAAGCCATGACAGCTTAGGATAAACAGCCACTGTTAACATACATATACTTATAAATGGAAGATTAACCATTGCTGAGCAGGTCTGCAGTCAGCCGAGAATTTTCAAAAATGGCCAATCATAAAAAAGTGCAGGAAATGCGGCATATTTAAGCTCCATAGGCAGGAATACTCACCATAACTGATTGTAGCTCCCATCTGCAGTCAGAATGGCTGGTGCTGGAGAGGGTACACACTTTTGAGTGCAACGCTGGGGCATCAAGGAGCCAAAATACATGGTTTGGCTCCTTGTCCACCGTCATGAGTCAAGACTCCTGCAGGGCCAGTTCCAAGGGACGGAGTACAAATCAGAGGCTTGGAACTGGTTAGCTCATGATATCACCAGTGCCACAGGCGTCCCTTGGACTGGTGAGCAGGTCCGTCACCACCATGCAGACCTGAAGAGACAGAAGCAGGACCTACTGAACCGATGGATACAGGAGGCCCATGGGATGCAAGATGCCCCACTACTGAGTAGGTAGCCATGGAATGAAGTATGTAAGACATGCTAATCTAGTCTATATAATGGATAGGTATGTCTCAATATCCCTTCATTTACTTCACAGCTGCAGGTGCCCGTCCTGCGAATCAGCAAGCCTATGCAGATAGGCTGCTAAGGTTGTGCCACCAGGCAGGTTAGTAATTATTCTGCATGTATTGTTATATAAAATAGGTGAGAGAGACTGAAAAAAAGTGTTGTAGCCTAATAATACAGCCATAAAAGGCTCTGAATAATTCCTCTGCATGTACTGATATATAAAATAAGTCAGAGAGCCAGAAAAAGAGTGTAGTAACCCATTAATAAAGGTAAAATAAGTCCGGAATAATATCTCTGCATGTCATATAAAATAAGTGAGCGAGCCTAAAAAAGAGTGTTATAACCTATTAATAAAGGTATAATATGTCTTGAATATGTCTTCAGTATACACTGTAATATCAAATAAAGGAGAGAGCCTGTAGAAAAGTGTGTAATGTAATTAATAAAGGTATAATACTTGGAGTGTGTCTGTGTCACTTACTTTGAAATGTTGTTGTACCCTTGCATTATATAAATAGTACTGTTGTATTAAGTGCTGTCAACCCACAGTTGGGCAGTCCCATATAAAGTGGAGGAAGGAAGTGCCAGCAGCTGTGAAGCATATATACAGTCCTCAACAGTCGGTTAATGGCTGGCATGCATAGGTAAATCTGGCACACGAGTAGCTTGTTAATGTGTTCCCCAGAAATGTGAGTGTGCTACATGAAATGTAGGGTTCTGTAGAAGTTTAACTGAAAATGTCACATGAACACAACCAGATATATAAATAAAATATATAACTATGCAGCAGTAACATCTGCATCTTGGACAGTTAGTATGTCAGACATAGGTCAGGTATATAATGAACTAGCCAAACCCATTACACAGCCTAATGCATGTTGCCTAGTGTAATAATACTTGTAGGGGATATACACCTGCAGTCAATAGGAATGTAGTGTAGACTAAAAGTACGCATAAGATGTTAATGGAGGTTTCTTTTTACACCCTACTGTATGTGCATAAACAATGCAATTCCACACCTCAATGGGTATGTCTAATTTCAAAACATTTGTTGGGACATATGTCCTATTGTTGTATAAATATCTGCATTTACTTTGATGCATGTGCCCTGTTCAAACACCACAATCTTGGTGGCCTGCTGCCACCAATCATCCCTGCATGCTGTTGGAATGTCCACTATCGTTCAATATATGCATGTGTTATGCTTGCTGTTCAACTGTTGGAACGCTGGTGTGTTGGGTTAATGGGAATATTACTGCATGCTGTTACAACTAAATTGGAATGCTGTTGTCTATGTTGTAATTAAACACACCTAATCTCAGAACGTATGGAAAGGCCAGTCCCAGCAGACCCACCTGTCCCTCCTCAGCTGGCGATTGCACCTGGCACCAGCAGGTCCGGTGTCCAACCCGGGCTCCCCTCCTCCGTTGGTCCTGTGCCACCTTTGGGTGGAAGCACTGCAGGGGATGGGGCTCATCCCCCCGTGCAAGTGTGGGTGGAGAAGGGCCACCTGTCACCCTCTGAAGGGTCCGGGCTGTGGTGCGTAGGGAGATCCAGCGTTCAGTCACTGATCCCCTACTCCAGCTCGAGGTGAGAGTGGTGTGATTAATGGTTGAGTCTGCCCCTCCTATGCAGACCCCAGCACAGCCACCCTCGGGGCTGTGAAGGTGCAGTGGTGACTGCCCACGGGTGGGGATCTCAGTTTCACTGTTACCATCTGTGGGCTCATGGGCTTGCGATTTTCAAACATCCGTCCCCGTCAATTGTGTTCACCCACCCCATGTGTCATACTCCACTCCTGTATGTGTCTTGTTTGTCTTGTCTGTTTACCTCCCCAACCTACCTCCCCAAATAAACGTACTTCCTCGACCTCACATTCCACTCTCACCTGAAAAAAAAAAAAAAAAAAAAGGGCAATTTGTTCCCACAAAAAAATTACGCCCCATACATAGCTGCCCATTTCACACACATGTCCACTGGACATGTAAACTGATAATTATAATTGGCAGTACAACATACTTTGTTGTCCTTGCCCCTCTCTCAGGGGTGGAAGGTTTCAAATTTCACTCCAAATTTCTTGCATATGCACAGCTGTTGCTGGTAAAGAAATGGGCAGCTATGGACCTTCCCTACACCCGTCCTGCACATCCCGAGCTGGTTTCCCTACTGTCTTTCCCTCTTTGTGCCCCCTTTTTCACCACTTTCCTATCTCCCCATTTTCTTTTCTTTCAAAGAAATTAGCGCAGGGGTTAGCGGGAGTAAGCACTTTTAAGCAATAGTTAGCGCAAACCCGTTTACAACTGCTTAAAAGTGCCTTAGTCACTCTGTATGTCAGGGCCCTTGTTCTGCTCAGCAGCAAAATAAAACACCTCTGTCAGTCTCGAACCCCAGACCTTGGACACACTAGACTGCATGAAGTATCACTAAGCCACAGAAAATATACAATAACTTGGTGCTGAAATAAATATATCAATCAATACAATGAGTGAATGTAAAGGAAAAATAGGAAGGCCATAACATAAAGCTTGTTCTGTGGATCTTTACCAGCAATTGTTGTGGAATTGCATTACATGACTGTGATAAGAGAAGCAGCCATTCTAGCAACAAATAATGTTACAGAGGCACTTTGCAACCCCCACACAGTATCATAGCAGGACAAACACTGGCATATCTGATTAGGGCAGAGGCCATACTTCCTAACTGTGACTACTTTTCAGGGATGTCCCTGATTTTGAAACATATTTTAGCTGTGTTCCTCTGAATCCCTCTGAAAAGTACTGACGTTAGTCAGAAAGGTGGATAGACCACCTGCCTTGATAACCTAACAGGTACACACCAATCATTTAAGTCCAGTAAGATAACATTCACACAATAATACATAATGCTCTCTGTATGTCTGTATGTCTGCATCCCCCCCCCCAAATTTTAAATATATTTGTGTGTTTAGGGTCTACCAAGGATGTAGGTAGGCATACTCAGTACTGGAATTGTCCAGTTTTCCTGAGAATCATGTGCTAATGTCAACAATAAAAAACACAAACCCTGCAGAAGTGAGTACATTAATATGCACAGTATAACAGTTCACAAACAGTTCATGTGCCAAAAGAATACTTCTCAATAACTACTTTTGTATGGCAGTTAATTATATAAGTAGAAAAGAAACTACATACTCACATATATCTTGTGTAAGCATTTGTAGGGGTGAGTTAAACTCTACACTGATAGCTCTGTACTGGAAGTGGCAACAGTCAGGTCTGAGTACAACATGTACATCACTGTCTACACCTCTAGCTTCAGATGTAAGAAGTATATCAACCTTCTGACTTACACAACAGTCTTCACAGCAAGCAAGCATGGGCCCCACTCTGGAAATCTGAAAGGGCTACACCTACATAACTTAGCAATTTATAGCATTGGGTTGCTATGACAGTGAGTACTGCAATTACCACATAGCAGGCTGTATGCATTTACCAAATACTGGGCACCAATTGGTGCAGAGGGCATCACATGCACATGTGCAGATACCTATAAAAGCAGACTGTACTTGCTATCCCCACATGCAATCATTACATTGTATGTGTTATACCGTCTGCAAACCTTGAGATGAGTAAAAACAAAATTATTACTTAATAAAACAAATATTTAATAAAGTAAAACAAAAGTACTGAATTACTAAACAAAAACATTAATTAAGTAAAAAAAAAAAAACTTAATTAATAACCAAAAAAAGTAAGTAAAAGCAAACTTTTCTTACTTAATACCAAAAAAAATCATCAAAACATACACAGACGGACCTGAAAGTGACAAACAGGTATGTAACAGATATGTGGTTACCGGCAAGTAGTAGATGTTTATGAAGAGTACTGTACATACTTTGAAACATGCATATGTGGCAGCAGTAGGTATGTATGCACTGATGCCATGCATAACTACTGCCATGGACAAATTAGTGTGTAGCTGTGTGCAGTGGGACATAACTGTGACATATGTAGCTCAGCATTAAATGTCAAACATCTGATCATGTTATCTATGTTCTGTACAGTACTGTGTATAATGGCAGTTTGGGGGAATAGTGCAAACAGCTATCTCATTACATCCGAGTGACGCCTCCAGGTGCATCTGCAGTTACCTCCTACTGCTCATCCAGGCATCAAATATTGCTTGTTCATATTTGCATTAATAATTCCAAAACCATGTCCTGTACAAGGTATCAGAATATTTTATCTTGAAGCATACATGATGGCAAACACAATTAGGTTCATAGGTTCATAGGTTCATACTAGGCTATCTGCCCTAGGGCATTTATAAGCCTAGCCAGAATGTGTTTGGCTTTCGCCACCCATTTTAAATTTATTTTGCTATGCCCTTTTTCGAGGTTAGTATACTGTGCCTCTGTCTAACAGTGACACAGAAGTGATACCCGGGGTAAACCTACGATCTCCCATCCACTCATCAAGATTCCTCTTGAAGAGAGTCAGTGAGGGACTCTGCCTAATCTGGACTGGGATTTTATTCCAGAGTGAAGGGAACCTCTGGGTTATGAATCTGTCCCTCCAGCATGTCCTATTTATTTCAGTTCTGAGGTTCAAGTCTCGAGCGTAGCTCGATGGGATTTGGATTTTCTGAGGTGCAGCATGTCCATTAATTCTGGGTTGGACATGGCTTTATATGTCAGGCACAGATCGCCTCTGAACAGGCGGTATGCCACTGAGTAGAGCTGGAGTTTCTTTAACCAGGCAGCATATGGCATCTGTTTGAGCCCTTTGATCCTCTTGGTGAGGTACTTTTGGGGTCTTTCCAGTTGCTGCAGGTGTCTGGTAAGGTACATCCCAAAAGGGGCATTTTACTCAATTATGGGCCTGATGAGGGATGAGTAAAGAGGCACGATGACATCCCCTGATCTAGATGTGAATCCCTTCATGATTAGGTGGGCTATATAAAATGTTTTTCTAACCGCTTTGGCCATGTGGTTGTCAAATGAGAGATTGCTATCAACTTGGGTCCCCAGGTCCCTAATTACTTCTTCTGTACTTAATGGATTACCACCTATGTGGTAATTTGTGGGCACTTTGTTTTTGCCAAAGGGGATGACTATACACTTTTTGGCATTTAGCTTAAGGCCATGGCTCTGACACCAGTTGTCTGTTTCTATGAGGCCCTATTGGAGGATGCTTGTGTCGGCTGGAGAGTCGATTATGGCACCCAGTTTGCAGTCATCTGCGAACTTGGTCAGCCACAGTCCTTCCGTGTTGGCCTGTACCTCTAAGAAATATATACCGAAAAAGAGAGGTCCCAGGACTGAGCCTTGTGGGACACCACTTGTAACTGGTTTGGAGTCTGACATGGCTCCAGCAATTCTAACCATGTGGGTTCTGTCCTTGAGCCAATTTGCAATCCATCTAGTGACATAGGGGTTTATATTTAAGCTGGTGAGCTTATCTATAATGCCCGAGTGGGGTATTCTATCGAAGGCTTTCGCGAGGTCCAGGTAGGCTGTGTGGACCACCTTCCCCTCGTCAATGGCCTTGGTGACTGTTTCAAAGAAATCAACCAGGTTTAAGAGGCAGGATCTGCCCTTAACAAAGCCGAACTGGGTAGGATCCAGTGTTTGTAGGTCCCCAATATCTTTATTTATGAGGTCCATGATGATCCTTTCCATAGCTTTGCAGACCAAGCTAGTCAGGCTTATGGGGCGATAGTTTCCAGAATCCGTTGAGGCACCACCTTTATGGAGAGGGACAACTGTTGCTGTACGCCACTCTTTGGGCCCATATCCTGTAGTAAGACTGAGATTGAACAGTAGTTTTATGTTTGGGTTTAGCTCTTCTTGGAGTTCATGTAGGACGCAGCCTGGGACACCGTCTGGTCCCATTGATGCTGTGTTTTTTGCTTTGGAGAGGGCGGCTCTTACCTGAGCATCTGAGATGTCAGGGGGGCAGCACTCTGCTGGGATAGATATTTGCCCTTTTGGTGGGGATGGGGGGGGAGTTTGCTCTGAACCTGTCAGCTAGGATGTTGGCAATGTCTGTGGGTTTGGTGTATTTTTTGTCATTTTGGACTAATTCTGAGCATATCTGGGAATTACCACCCAGGTTCCTAACATAACTAAAGAAAGCCTTGTGATTATCCTTAGTGTCCTGTGCAATTTTTCTCTTGAAGCTGGCCTTAGACAATTTTATGTGTGCCCGTAGTTTTTTGCTAATACTGATCAGTGATGCCTTCCCTTTTTGGGATTTTGCTCTATCATTTAGTAGCTTCCTCATTCTATTGTATAGTTTGTTTATGGCTGGGGTCCACCAGACAGGACGTCTGCCTTTGGAGGATTGGGTCTTGGTTTTATTTGGGATTGCATGATCCATGCATTCCTGAAGGTGTTCATAGAATGCGTTTATAAAGGATTCTGCAGTCTGGGCCGTATTTTCCACAGGCCGGGGGGCTTTGAAGGATTCCACCTCAGTTTTGAGGAATGTGAAATTTGCTTTAGAGAAGTTTTTCACTGTGGTTTTCTGGGCAGGGGGTGGGGTCGGGATGTGAATATCCAGTGAGATTAGTTTATGGTCTTATCTTACCAGTGCGGGCTACACTTCTGGTCTGTAGCATAGAGTCCCCATGTTGGTGATGATGAGGCCCAGTATGTTTTCCCTCTTGTGGGAGTGGTAACAAGTTGTTCCATAGCATTTGAGTTTATAAATTCTAGGAACCTTTGGGCTAGGGTGTTGGAGCTAGAGTAATGCTCCCAGTCTATGTTTGGGTAGTTGAAGTCGCCCAATATAATGGTGTTTGGAGAGACCTTCATATTTTCCAGTGTTCTCAGGAAGGCCGAGTGGGGTTCCTGGGTTTGGGAGGGTGGTCTGTAGCAGGCTATAAACTGGAAGGCAGTTTTACCCACTGTTAGTTGCACATGGATAGTCTCTGATGCTTCATGCTTTGCCACCAACCTGGAGGTGTGGGTATCTTTGATGAATATCGATACTCCCCCTCCTTTTGTGGTTCGGTCCAAGTTTTGGGGCCGAAAAGCATGGTATGAGGTATAACCTGGTAGTGCTGGGGTGCTCTCGGGAGTCCTGAACCAGGTTTCTGTTACTGCACAGATATTGATGTTCTCCCTGCTAAGGAGAGTTTCGAGTGCGTGCATCTTGAGGTTTAGACTTCTGGCATTGAGTAGCATTACTCTTAGTTTCTTATCCCTTGTGATACCTATGGAGGTGGGTTTGTCTTTTGAGCCTTGCCTAAAAAAGGCACTATGGGGGTAGCAAGAGCCTTTGCCAATATCCAAAAGCCCAGCGGTGACAGGTGCAAGCCGTCCCTAGCGAAGCATCGTGGCTTGTCGAGCATATCATCCCAAGCTGACAGGCATTGGATCCCCTTTGAATGACACCAGTACTTAAGCCAATTGTTGAAATTGATCATCTTGTCTTCATATTGTGGCATCATTCTTGGTGAGGGTAAGATGCTACTCAAGGTCAGGGTCATACCGGCCTGGGCTACATGCTCAGAGAGCTCCTTTATGTCTCTTTTCATGTAGTCGAGGGAGGTACGTCTCAGGTCATTCACACGAGCATGGACAATGACTGAGTCATATTTGTACTTGCCTTGGAGTGACCTGAGTGCTTGTGTTATGTGGCGGATCCTAGCGCCCGACAGGCTGCTCACCGTGACCATCTCCTTGTTCAGCCTGGTGAGCGGGACGTCAGTGTGCCTGACGATAGAGTCACCTATTACAACTGTATCAGGTGTGTTGTTTAGTCTTAAGGGCTGTGACTGTTCGGCACACTGGCTTTGTGAGATATGTGTTGCACGTGTTTTGTTTTGGGGTAGCGGCTGCTTGGGTGTCTGCTTTGGAGGTCTCTGCTGCTTCGGCAGATCTTTATTTAGAGCCTCCGAGTATGTTTTTGTGTGATTATGTGTTTGGTTTGCTGTCGTTGTAGGTCTATGTGAGACTGGAATTGTAGTGAGTGTGGTTTCCTTCTCCTCCTGACTGGTTATGCCAGTACTGAGTTGAGAGAGCTTAGCCTCCAGTTTGGCTATATGGTTGCATCTCTCACATGTGTTGGAATTTGTTGGGAGGAGGAGAGGGTTGTCTGTGTACATGAGGCAGTTGTAACATTGCCTCAAGATTCCCAGATTCACCAGCTGGACCAGAGAGGAGATTGACAACTGACCTTTGGACATGCTAGAATAATATTGGGAATTCCTTAATAATTGAAAACCAGGGCCAGTGGGGAGTGAGGGTGTAGTGCTTTTAATTTTTAGTGCTGACTTATATAATTGCTTTAGTGAGCAAGTGCCAGGTAACTTAAGTGCAATGTGTTACAGGTAACTTAAATGCAAAAATGACAAACAGTAACTTTCTTTCAAGTGAAACAAGGAAATAAGTACAGTAAGCAATGTAGATATCACTAGTGATCCACAGAAGTGCTGAGAATCTGCGTATTAGGTGGAATTAGCGTTCCAGGGAAATAACAAGCAAACAAACAACAAGCATATAAACAAAGCTAGATTCAGCAGGCCTGGATCTAGTCTATGCTACAGCAAACAAGGTGTACCAATTTCAGTAAGATACAGTTCAAATATTCAGGCACTATAAACCTTTAACCAGAAATTCCCAGCTCAGAAGGGCAGAGTCCAGCCTCTTCTCCCACAAGAGTGCAGACCACAAACCTTCTTAATGTAAAATAACTGGCCTGAAGCCCAAGTGCCTAAACCAGAACGAATACACTTTAAGAATAACAGACACTGGGCTCTCAATCAGCAGTTCCCAACTTAGAAGGATGAAAGCTACCTGTCCTGCCACCACAGTGCATGCCACAAACCTTCCTAATGTAAAATAACTGGTCTGAAGCCCAAGTGCTTAATCCAAAAGACTTAGAATGATAGCTACACTTTAATCAAGTTACTACTAAGGAGTAATAAATACAATTGAATACTTTAGAGAATGCCTGGATTAGTGCTCAAGTTACACAAACAAAGCTAGATCCAGCAGGCCCGAATCCAGTCTATGCCACAGCAAACAAGGTGCACCAACTTCAGTAAGAAGCAGTTCAGATATGCATGCACTATAAGCCTTTAACCAGAAATTCCCAGCTCAGAAGGGCAGAGTCCAGCCTCTCCTCCCACAAGAGTGCAGACCACGAACCCTCTTAATGTAAAATAACTGGCCTGAAAGCCCAAGTGCTTAAACCAGAATTAATACACTTTTAGAATAACAGACACTGAGCCCTCAGTCAGCAGTTCCCAACCTAGAAGGATGTAAGCTACCTGTTCTGCCACTACAGTGCAGACCACAAACCCTCTCAGTGCAAAACAACTGGTCTGAAGCCTAAGTGTTAAACCAAAAGGCTTAGAATGAGTTACACCAAGCAGTAGTAAATACAACTGAGTACTTTTAAGATGATGCAAAAGTAAAAAAAAGTAGGTAGAAACACATGTACAGTAAAAGCAGATGATTTTTTTTTTTTCTGAATAAGTGCTGAGATCAAAGAAACAGATTTGAGTGCTGAAACTAGAAAACTGGCTAGTTATAAGAAAAAAAAAACTAAGCTAGAAGGCTTCCCTCCAACACAGAAGGGCTTGGGGGCTCAGAAGCCTACAAATAGTCTATACCTCTTAACAGGAAAGGCAGGAAACAAGCTTAATTTTTTTTTCTGTTCCCCAGATGCTCTCTTTGTACACAGTAGGAGTGCCTGAAATCAGAATATGATCTCACTGCACTCAGTTGAGTGAGCAAATGAGATGGCCCAGAAGGAGTATCCAAACACAAATTTACAAGAGGGGCGGGCAGTTGCAAGGCCACTAAGATTAACACCAAAACAAAGACAGGGAGGGTGGGTGGGCCTAACTGAAGAGCAGAGTCAAAACTTCCAGTTCAGTTAATATTCCTTCCACACATTTAAAATCAATTTAAATACTGTATTTTTTTGAAAAAAAAAGAGCAGATAAAGGTACTTAAATTCTCTTATACGTCCAGTTGAATACAGCAAGTTCTTAGCCGGCCAAAGCTGAGGTTTTTAAGCAGAAAATATTTCACACTGTACCACTTAAATAGGCAAGGACAGGAAATCAAAGAATGTGACTACCCCCACACCTGTAATTACTAGCAAATAACAAAATTCAGTAAACACTGACTAACTTCCACTTCAGTTAATATTCCTTCCACACAGTTAAAATCAATTTAAATACTGTATTTTTTGGGAAAAAAAGAGCAGATAAAGGTGCTTAAATTCTCTTATACGTCCAGTTGAATACAGCAAGTTCTTAGCCGGTCAAAGCTGAGGTTTTTAAGCAGAAAATATTTCACACTGTACCACTTAAATAGGCAAGGACAGGAAATCAAAGAATGTGACTACCCCCACACCTGTAATTACTAGCAAATAACAAAATTCAGCAAACACTGACTAACTTCCAGTTCAGTTAATATTCCTTCCACACAGTTAAAATCAATTTAAATACTGTATTTTTTGGAAAAAAAGAGCAGATAAAGGTACTTAAATTCTCTTATACGTCCAGTTGAATACAGCAAGTTCTTAGCCGGCCAAAGCTGAGGTTTTCAATCAATTGTATTGATATTTGACCTATGTCAATGAGTATTTGTTAGAATTGTAAGGTGATAACTTTATTTTTTAAAGGCTCAAGCCACGCCCACTAGGAGTTAAAGGTGCACAATCAAAAGTGCTGTACTGGAAGGAAAGAGATAAACCTGGATGTGACAGAGTAACACATGCATGATAGTCATATAATGTGTAGCTTGGCATTGACAACTGCTGTACCAGGCTAGTATAGTAATGTAGCATTAGCAGCTATAAATACTCCCTGTAATATTACTGTTATGCACACATGTGACAGCTGTTCATGTTGTAGCAAGGCCCAACAGGTCATCCGTGAGGTCTACAGACTTACAACAGTGTGGACCTTGTGTGTGTATGGCACACACATATGGAGAGATATTTATGTGTCAGATATATTAGCATCTTAATATGTGCATAGAGCAAGGGACATACTGCAACTGTTTGTGAAGGGTGGACATATATATGTTGGTGAAGGTTGTTATGTGCATATTTTTATGTAGGTTGTAGTGTGTGGCAAACAAGACAGCATACAGTGCTGGTATATGACATGTGGTGTTTAAACGCTGTGGGTATGATATGTTAGGTTTTTAGTCTTCCAGACAGAGAGTCCTGCTAAAGATACATGGGCTGAGAATACCTTCAATGCATTCAGCACAAGACTGTGCAATATTAGTACATAACTGTATCCCTCTCAACCTTTGCATAATTGATATTCCCACCATGAATGGTGGACTGTGTATGTGTCTATATGTAAATCTATATGTACACCAATGGATGTTTATATGTACGCTCAAGCTCAATGTTGTAAATGTATTGCCATCCCTTTTGTTAGAAAACCCTGTACCCATGAACTACCACATAGGTGATAATCTACTCAACACCAAAAGTGTGATAAGAGACCACGGGACACAGGTGGACAGTAGTGTCCCTTTTGATAATCACAGTGCCACACTAGTCATGTAAACTGTCTACGGTCCACATGTCATCAGGAAAGGTGTGTCATCCATGGAAAAAGAGGTCAGTGTTCCACTCTACTCATCAGTCATAAAACCCATCATAGAGTACAATGGCCCTTTTGGTATGTACCTCAGAAGACATCTACAGCAACTGTAGACACCAGACACATACCTCACAAAGAGTGTTACCAGACTCAAACAGATGCCCCATGCAGACTGTCTTACAAAACCACAGCTATACTGTGTCGCATACCACCTACCCAGAGGCAACCTCTGCCTAACATACAAAGCTATGCCAAACCCACAGGTGTTGGACATGCTCCATGTAAACAGATCAAACTCCCTACAAGCTATACACTGTACTGATCTAAACCTTGTAATGTCAAAAAGCAGAACATGCTGGGGTCGTACATTCTCATCTCAGACACATACCGTACTCTGGAACTAACTACCTATCAATAGCAAAGAAAGGTCCACATTAGCAGTCGTCATGAATAATCATGATGAATGGATGTGAGATAGGAAATACAACCCGGGAATCACCTCTGTGGCTCTGCATGACAGGGGCGCATGAACTTAAATTACATGGGTGTTGAAGGACAGGGTACCGTATGGCTAGGCTTCTATAGGCCAGACGGCTAATAGCCTATTAGCTACCTAGGACCCGATACACACACGCATGTACTTGTTGCATTGATTGCTATGTGAGGTTGACTGAGTGTGATGGTGAATGTGCAGGTTAATGTGTCAACATAGTGTATATGTGTGATAGCCTAGTGGGAAACTGTTTATATCATGGTATGTAGTGTTCTAGCTCTGATCCCCACAAAAGAACTGTATGCTATTGCTAGGCAGGAAAAACATGGCATACGGTGTGTCGTAGTCCCATGGTGTTGACTGGCGTGTGCCATTGTAGGCTAAAGCAGTACATATATGCTTATTGATTGATAACACTAATGACTACAAATCCCATATGAACTGTAGTACTACCTGAAGCTGTAAGCCTACACAGCACAGTATGGTGTATATCCACATTGCTTGGAAACACTGTTTTGTTTGTTACCTGTAGTCCTCACACATTACATACCTCAGGCATAAGGTTTTGCAAGTGCTGACACACAGTACTGTATGGTACTGTATGGTACACAGGTGAAACTCATCTGGGTTGCCATACCTATGTGTCTTGTAGGTATGTCGGATGTGTATGTGGGTATGCCTGTAAAATGGCCTAGGTCGTATGTGTGTTACAGGATATAAGTGCATATCTAGCAACATGTATAGTGTAGTACAGCAGTATGCCACCTATATTGATGAATGTGCACATGTGTTACTTAGGGGTTTGCTATCAACAAGTGGTGTGGTGTACTGGTAGTACTGTAACTGTACTTTACAATCATTTCAATGGATAACATATTTCTGTATGCATTAGCTTCATATATACCTCATGTGGCTAGGTGCTGCATTGTGTCACATACAGTGTGCCATGTACTGTTTTATAGTCTTACATACTGGTTTCACTTTGTTGCTGTGCAGAACATGGATTAATATATAGAATGTGCCAGGCACTGTCAGGCAGTTGTGGACTGAGCACTGATATGTGGTATTAAAAGTGTGTATCTACTGACAGTCAATAGGTTGCTATATATGGCATTTCATTGATATCTGTACTTTAGAATGTTAAGTGTGCCACATGACTTGCTCGCAATTATTGTTTTATTGTTTACCAAGGACATGTCTCACCATCGCAACCCTGCGTATTCCCCTGAAGAGGAGGAAATAATTATATCCACCCTAGTACAACATTACACCCTGCTGTTCTCCAGAACCAGCCAGGACCAGCATGAGCACACTGCACTGTGGCAAGATGTTGTCCGTCGGGTTAATGACGTAGGCATGCATAACCAGACTTATGAGCAGGTACGCCATCACAGTGATTTAATTAGACATGTCCGGGAGCATGCCTCTGATATCTGCAGACAACAGCTTGCCACAGATGGTGTTGCAGCATTACATCCGCCCCTCACCAGAGTGGAAGAGCTGCTCCTCAGAGTGGTGGCTCCTGGCCAACCACTACAACAGACATGTGTCATCATGGAGGCTGGAGTCACCCAGCAAGTTGACTCGGAGCGTGCAGGTAACATGGCATATCTGTAGACTACTGTTAGCTCAATTGTTAGAACATGCATATGTCAGATGTGTACTGTGTATTTAGAAGATGTGGAGCATGGTGTTGTGCAATACTGATAATTTGGAACATAATCTGTATGCCTGTGACTGTCAACCATTGTATTACTGTAAAATTGCAAACTCACAGCAGCAATGTCATAGTTGTTGACACTGACAAACTGTCTCATATCCTTGTAGGTCCCTCTGGTGTGACAGCAAGACAGCAGACCCATGCTGGTGAGTGTTCTACATTTAATATAGCAAATAACATGTGCATATCATAGGTGAGTTGTAGGCCATATACACATGTAAAACACCTACATATAATGCATGCTCTGCATGTTTTCTGTGGGACTATGCACATCCCAGTAACATGAGTAGCTGCCTCAAACACATGCAATACACAGAGCATCCCAAACAATTGTTGTACACTGTAGTGGACATTGTTTGACAGAGTCAATACACATGCACACAACATACACCACTTTGTCATACGCAGTACGTGTTAATATGATACACATGGTGTATTGAGACACCTGCTGTAAGGTCAGACTCCAGTATCCCAAATGTTATCCACACAGCACACATACTATACCTGAGGGGTAGAGGCCTATCATGGGGTGGTGCAACATTCTTCAACACACAACACATTCATGTTAGGCAATGCTCCCTATTGAACACCTTACATACCCATTTAACAACTGCCTGTGAAATGGTTAATGTAGCCACAGTGCTGCAGTTCAGGTACAGCAATATAGTTGCCTGTGTGGCACACAATAGTGGCCTTGAGTGACCACATGATGCTGCCTGATGATGGCTCATGGTACTACACTACATCCAGTTACAGTAACTACAGTACTACACATAGCATTCATTGCAATACACCTGACAGTTGTGTGCATCCAGCCATGGTATGTATACCTGTGAGTGATGGTGCACAGGACATTGAAAAGCATTTACTACTTGCACAGCAATGTTGTGTCCATGTACACATTGTGTTCCAGGGTGAGGTCAATCATTGAACAACACCCATGCATCAAAGACATGTATACTGTTATTAACAAAGACTCTCTACACTCGCACTGCATGCTGTTGAGCAACACACATCCTGCATGCTGACACGTGTGATAGGACTCTTTGGCTTATGATACTGTACTCCACCATCGACCACTAATGAGTATGTTCTGGATTGCTGTTGGTGTGTGTGTGTGTGTGTGTGTGTGTGTGTGTGTGTGTGTGTGTGTGTGTGTGTGTCTACTTTAGTGTGTAGTGTATTTGTGTTCATGTGTGCATGTGTACATGTGTTCATGCGTTCATGTGTGCATGTGTGCATGTGTGCATGTGTTCATTTATGCATGTGTTCATGTGTTCATGTGTGCATGTGTGCATGTGTGCATGTTTGCATGGGTGCATGGGTGCATGTGCGCTAACATCATGTACAGATTGTAAAGTGAGTTTCCTGTCTTCCTCTCACAGGTGCTGAGGTTGTGTTGGTTGAGTGCAGCAGGGAACCTTAAGTCACTGCCACAAATAGTGGAAATGATGATACATGTGTTGTGGCACAGGCAGGTTTGACAGGGTCTGTCTTTGGGCCGCCAATCGACAGTACACAGCTTTCCACCCCATCTATGCACACATTCATACTGCCAATACATCCCTCATCACCAATGGCCTTAGCTGAGGGACAGCATACAGTAGGCATTGACCAGGATAGTGTGGTATATATGGCACATGCATCCCCTCACAGCAGCCATACCCAGATTCCTGGAATGGTACCACATAGGCAGATGTCCAGGGGTTCTCGTGGGAGCACTGCTGGTCATAATGCCCCTGGCAGACGTGCCCCCACAGGTCTTACAACCTCAGGTATGTTCCGGGCTGTAATGCAGGCACAGGAACGTATGGAACGGTACACCAGAGAGGAACTAAGGGTGCAGAGGGCCCATAACACCGCTGTCAATGACAGTATCCGTGACCTTGCCGGTGCCGTCCATAATTACACCGAGGTCATTGATAGACGTTGGGGGGAGACATTAGATGTCCTCTGCAATGTCATGTCCATGTGCCAGGAGAGTGCAGGATGGCTGAGACGTCAACGTGGATGTATGCCAGCAACAACATCTGCTGGCAGTCATCGCGGATGACACACAAGTCACAGCCGCTCCGGTAGTGGCAGTACCAGCCCCAGCAATGTTGGGGCTGGGCTGTCAATAGACCGTCATAGAAGACCACGTGCATGTGGCTCTGGCCAGTCCCAGCAGGGACATGGGTCCAGTCAACATCCCTCTGCCTCTGATGATAATACCCAGTCTGGGTTAGTACCAGATACTATCTGTGGCACCCCTGCCAGGCACAGGTACTGTGTCCGTGGCCAGAGACGGTGATCTCTACAGCCTGGCAGGTGCAGTCTGTGGCTGTCCCACAACGTCCCATATATGGCAGCCACATGGTGAAACTATGTGCATGCAGACACACTCATAAACCAAACACCTAGGGCTAACACATACACACACACATTACATCAACATTGACCCATGCTGTACTGTTGTCCCTCACACACACACACACACACACACACACACACACACACACACACACACACACACACACACACATACATGTCGATTGGATGGGTCAATGTCGGGCTCTGGCAAACCAACAACACACCCTGTGCATATGATGAAACTATGCCACCTCCTTTCATCTGTAACATTGATGCAGGAACAGGCTAACATGGTGCTGATGCACAGGGTGACTTTATAGCAGTGTAACAATGTTAGCATGTTGTCAACAGTAAAGTGTAATGATATCCCTGTAGGTATATCTGAGCAGGCATGATGCATTAAAGCTATGATTATCAATGTAGTATTGTTTACACAAGTGTTAATTCCAAAAAAGTATTGTCCGCCCATGTGCCACTTGGCTGATGTGTGTAGTTCTGGCAGCATGTATTGGTGAGTGGACAGTACGTGTGTGATGTGTGCAGTACAGATTTGCAAGTGTACATTTGTGAACATGGTGGTGGTGCACTGTCTGCATGTACGTGCATAGTGGACATATGGGAAGGGTGACATGCCCTGTATTACACAGTGTTAACAGTTCATAGTTCTATTGGTGGCCAGTATGCATTTTACTACACATATGTTTTAACATGGGTACACATGTGTGTATGACATGGTTTGGCACTATGCTGTGGGTGATACTGTTACTATCTGTCATTGGTTTGCATTCTGGTAGTATACATAACCTCAACAGCCTGAGTATAACCAATCATTAGATGATGTCTTGACAACTGACTTCCGGTACTATACTATACCAGTAACCAGGGTATTGACCGCCACCCATTCCTGGGACCACTCCTGTTTGGCATGTAGCCCTCTTAGGTACAGGCAAGCACACTAGGGATCTGTCCGTCCACATCTGGTAATGCATACAGTGGCCTACAATGTATTCTCCGGATGAGACACTTATCCTCCACAAGGGTATCATACAGACAGATACCTGTTGTCCAACCCATGCTGTAAAGCTATAAGCCAGCAATAGCATAGTCATCCACATTTACTAAACATAGTATCCTGATAGTACCACATAGGTAGTAGCCCCCAACATGTAGAACGGGTACCGATGTGTACATACAGCCAAGTGTTATGTCATCTGTCCTTTGGTATTCACATTTCCAATGGTATTCTGAAGTCCCTCGGTGTATCACATAAGTGATAAGGGGTCTGTATGCATATCCACAAAGTTGTTGTACACCTATAACAAATGTCCATTATTGACAGACTTTGTTGTGTTTGAACATGTCTGAAATATACCCCAGACATGAACCCTCACTCACACTATTCTATAGAAACTGTCATGGGTGTGTGTGACACAGATGACCTAGGCCACAGATCACTACAGTGGCTGGCCTTGTCACAAACATACATATGTGACCTAAGGTCTGAGAAGCAGCAGCACAATCTGTCAAAGGTAACAGATGTATTCATGTGGAAAGCAGGCTTCACACCTATGAACTAATTGAGGTCACATGCACATATATGTATTTGCCACACAGATACCTGAAGTGTGCAATGCACATACTGTTGTTTTACTGATATGTCATACAGTAGTAAAAGCAAAACCCACAACACATTGACCAACAGTGTCACACACACACATCAATTGCAGGATTCAAACCCCTACCTAACTATGTTATGATACTAGAGAGATACGCATTAACACGACATGCTATAGGCTTTACTAGGAGTTTTCATTTCCACTGCTATATTTGTGGGATGCTGACATCATCAGACTTGCCAAAGAGGTATATACCTCTTTTAAGGTGTTTTCCTAGTCTCCAAAAAGGGCACTCCTCTCAAAGGACATCACACACAAACATACACCCCCCCACACACACACACTCAGCAATTGCAGGATTCAAACCCCTACTTAACTATGTTATGATACTAGAGAAATATGCATTAACACAATGCACTATATGCTTTACTGGGTGTTTTCATTTCTTCTGCTATATTTGCAGGATGCTGACATCATCAGACTAGACATGGTAATGTGTGTGCACTTTGTTTTATGCAATCCCAGGACTGAGCCATGGGGGACAGCAGGTGTTACCAGCTTGAACAGGACTCCACAATTCTTAGCTTGTGTGATTTATCTGTGGCCCAGTTGCCAATCCATCATATGACAATACATATCTATGCACAGGTTGTTGATTTTGTGGATACGACATGTGTCTGGGATGTTGGAAAAGGGCTATTCAAAGTCTACGTGGGATGCATGTAGCTCATTTCAGTGATGTATGTCCTGGGTGGCTGCCTTGCAAACAGTCTAGCAGGTTTGGGAACCATGATCTGCCCATGTCCAAACCAAAGATGGTAGGGTTGTGTGTTTGTAGGCTTCCAGTAGCTCTGTTTATGACTTCAATCATGATGGACCCAATGGCCTTGCAGATCAGACTTCATAGGCTTATAAGACTATAGTTCCCATGGTCTGTTGTGCACCAACACTTGTGGAGTGTGCCATATGTTGCTGTAACCCATTCAACAGTTTTATATCCTGTAGAGAGGGTGAGGCGCAACAAACTGTTCAGGTGCAGGGTCTGTTTGTTCTGCAGTTCACTTGTGACACATATAGGGAAACAATGTAATCCAACTGATGCCATGTTTTCAGCTTTGGAAGGAGCTGTTTACCCATTCTACATGTGATATCTCCTGGTATGATGATAGGGCCTTTTGTCAGTGGGAGGTGGGTATGTATATATGGGCCTGTCTGACAGGATGTTGGCATTGTAAGTCATTTACAGTTGGCCCTGACTCAGGACATATATGAGTGTACATTGCTATTTATGACATAGCTGAAGGAAGTGTCATGGTTCTGTCTGGACTCCTTCGCAGATGATCTTTCCATAACCTGGATTGTATAATGTTTGGAGTGCACATTGTTTATTGATACTGATTGCAGGTTTTTTATCTTCTTTGCTTTCCCACTTTCTATGAACAACCTAAGTATCTGTAGTACATATTTGATTATGACAGGGTTCCAATATATTACATATGTGTATGTTGTCATATAACTGTGTGCACAAGGCAGGATTGGTGAATTGTGAGATGTTCCTGGGTTAACACATGCAACTGCCAGAAATGTGTGGCCCACTGCTGTACTCAGACATGGCCTAAGTGTGTTAGCATGCCCAGTTGGGTCTTTCAGTATTTTGTTGCCTGACATTTGCCTCATTTATTCAAGTGTGTGAGCATGCCCAGTGTGACCTTTCAGTATGTTGCTGTCTGAAGTCCACTACATTTGTTGACATGTGTGAACACACACGATATCAACATTTATACTATGTGTGTTGAAAATCAAATTGTATTTTTACTGCAGGGCTCACCTTTGTGTCATAACTCAACAGGGATTATGCTGTGCCTGCAAGGTTTCCATAAGACACTTTGCATAGACTTATCAACATTTCTTCATACAAGCTGACCAATGAAATAATGTTATGGTTTAATGGTTCAGTACTGTGACGATAGTCCACAGCATCCTGGGTTCGAGGACTATCACTGCTTTATATTTTCATACTGGGCAGGCCAGACTGCTTAAGGAACAGTAAAGCAAATATGAGCATGTTTACCTGCTTTTGCTCAACTATGCTCAACTTTGACCGAACTTGCCCAACATTGCACAACGTTAACCAACATTGCTGAACGTTGCCCAAAGTTGTGCTAGTTAGTGTGTGCAATTTTGTTTACATATACTAAATAGTGGTAAAAGCTCTTTAGCACTGCTTTATATTGCTTTAAACATGGCAATCATGCCTCAGGTGGTGCTGCAGGGCTGCCTATGTCGGATGCAGATAGTACACTCCCTATACATGTTTGAAAACAGGTAGTGTCAAGTTAGGCATCCCTTTTACTATATGTGCAAGTCAGAGAGAGAGAGGTATCATTTCCAGGGTTCCTACTGAGCCAGTGTATGTGCTATGTGTTGCCTCTTTGCCAAGGCCAAAGCATACTGGGCACGCCTCCTTCTACCTACTGGGGCAGGCTCAGGTTATTCCTCCTTCGAGTCACGCTCTGCCTGTGATGGCCTTGGCAATGGTGGGGGGGCTGTTTGGTCCGGCCCTATGCTGCTCCTGCTGCAGTTGTTTTCGAAGGATCATATTATGTAGCATAGCACATGCCATGACAATTTGGGTACATGTAGTTGGTGAGTACTGCAAGGCTCCACCAGATGTGTCCAGGCACCGGAACCATGACTTGAGCAGCCCAAACACACGCTTGATTACATTTTGTGTTTGTGCGTGTGCCTCATTATGGCATTCCTGTTCAGGTGTGTGTGCATTTCTGATGGGTGTCATCAGCCATGGCTCCAGTGCATATCCAGCATCCCCCACTTGGTGACCATGAAGGATGTCCCCATTGGCAAATGTCTGGTACAGCTGCGTCAGATGCCAGATATGAGAATCATGGTAGCTTCCAGGGCAGCCAGCACACACATTCAGTATTATGCCCAGGGCATCACACACGACCTGGCAGTTGATGGAGGG
>NC_056731.1:1235353331-1235370831 GCF_019279795.1 Protopterus annectens | reverse complement strand
AAGAAGTTTGTAAAACATATCTGTATGTATTAGTTCCTGATTTAGTAAAACTAATTCAATAGATTTCAGTACCCAATGCAACACCTGATAACTGTTTTAGTCCTGTAGCTCTTATAATAATAAAACTACAGAAAGACATACCATTAGCAAATAATTATCACCACATCATGCTATTAAATGCAAGTTACAAAATGGCTGCACAGCTCATCAATAGTTAGACAACAACTTCTAAAACAAACTCAAGTCTTCATGTTACTTTGAGTTTATAGTTGCTGACATATTTTTTGTTTGAAAAATGTTTAGAATCTAACATCCTGCATTTTGTCCAAAATTTGCAGTATACTAGCATGATACTGATCTAGCTCTAATAGCATTTAAGCATTTGAGAAGACTACTGATAGGCAGTGCATGTTTATTTTATTAGGAAAAAATAAATGTTCTAACATTTTTAAATACAATTTTTGAAACAGTGCTCAAATCTGTTCTTTACATTGTGTCTATTTATTTATGCACTTCAAAAATAAAACAGCTAGCAGGGGTGTAACAAGAATGCCCTTATCCATATCATATTCATCCTTGCATTAAATACCATTATTTTTAATACCTTTTTTGAATTATCATTTAAAGCATAGACAAACATACATTTATATAAAATAAAATAAATCACATTAACTTATTCAAAGTTACAAATATTATATATCACTAATCTTTTTATACAACTATCATCAATCCAGCATTACAGAAATTAATTCCTGCCTCCCCTTAAACCTTTAAAATATTATTCTACATGTATTGTTCCCTCCACTTCCATTTCTTTTATGTAATTTTTTCCAACCCTTTTCCAAAGATCCCATTTCCAGTTCTTTTATTTATGTTACACTAGTCATTACTTCAAATACATTTGGTTTAGAGTTTGATTTCTATTTTCTAGTATTTACCTTTTTGGCAGCCACCAGAAGTTAGCTTACAATGCCTTCATATATCTAATTGATTCATTGCCTGTATCCCAGCTCATATAAATAAATAAATAAATAAATAATCATTTCCTTAGTTGCACATGATATTTCTGATAGAATATTCTCTGGGGAATTTTGAATGCCTGTCAATTCATTACACTCCCAAAACATATATTTCCAGCTACCTCTTTCTTCTCTGTCCTACTATAACATCTGCTGTCTACAAGAGAAACATAATATGGAGTATGTTTGGGTATAAAATTATCCATGCAAACACTTCCAAACAAAAATATTAAATCTTCAGGACCTTGTTGCATATTTAGAAGCCATACATATGTCCTCCCATTGGCATTAAACATCATTCTTAAGGCAAATTCACAACATCAGGGCATCTACCACTTACAAATTAAAGAAACACCCATCTCTTATCCAGTTTATGCAAATGACTTACTAATCATTATATAAAACTAAGAAACAAGAATAATTTTATATTTTGCATAAAATTAGTAAAATTACTGGTTATTAAATGAATTCCATCAAAACAGAAATAATGTCATTAAAATAAGCACAGTCTACTGATATACCACTGCAACATATTAAATCTCTAATCAAATTATAAGTGCATAAATTGGGGTCTATAATTATATCAGCAGAAAGGAAATACATCGAATACCTCTTCATTGACCTATTTTCAGTGAAAACAAAATTCCGTGAATGATCGTTACATCGAAATTTTTCCCACGATAAGTAACCAGTTGGCCATCTTTGGGAATTTGCCCTTTTCTCTACTGTAGTGCAATCTCAGAGCTGGTATTTTTAGTTATGGAGGTGGGGGGCTTTACCCCCCACTAGGGTGGATGTTAAAAATGTTTCTGTTTTTATGCAGTTGTTAAACTGGCCCACTGGTTACTTACCATGGGAAAAATTTCAATGTAAAAATCATTAATAGAGTTTCAGTTTCACTGAAAATGGGTCAATGAAGAGGTATTCAGTGCATTTACTTTTTGCTGATATAATATTGACTCCATAAGGAGATGCCACAACACTCCAAAAATGTGACCTTAGATATGTTAACCACATAAAAAGTTTATTAAAACTGGAACAGTTGAATGGTTTTGCCCTATACAAATTTTAAAACATATTCAGAACAGTCAATGCAACCAGCACTCCTGTAACATCACACAATCAGATGAAACATGTTTCAAATATAACAAAAAATAAAGTAATTCAACCAAGAATCCAAAAGAAGGAGGTGGAAGTGAAACTAAGATTCTTCTATTCCACAACAATGAGCGCTTTTCTCCAGATTACATGGACTTCATCAGAAAAAAACTGCCATTGTGCATACAGCTCTTTAACTACAAGTCACATGTAAAGTTAACAAAGAAGCTGGTTAATTCTTGTGCCTCTCTGCAATTTAAAGACACCTTTATAGTTTTCTGAAAAAACATACACATTGTTAAGTTAAATCATAAAAATATAATCATTTTTTGTGCAGCCCAAATACTTTTTAAGTAAAAACTCTAAAGCACCTATTATTAGTGTGCAAAACACACTAAGCCTCTAAAAGCCTTAATATTTTATTTTATTTATTTTATTTTACATTTGTTAACTGGGAAAGTGCACATTGATTAATATTAAAATACTGATTTAAACATTGACAAATGCATTGACAAATTATTTGGCAGGAGACAAGTTGGTGAAGATCGATTGGTATTAATGCATATCTCAGTAGTCAAGTTGTAAAAATTAGCCATATGAGCTTTAGCTGAGTATTACATTTTATATGCTGTAGTTTCAGTATAAAGACAGTTTACATAAATTATGATTTATGCCCAGCTCATAGGGAATCAACGTATGAGAAGGAATTGGATGACTTGATTAGTAGGTTTTGAAGAAGTAGTCAAGGGAGGGGTGGTAAGGAGGAGGAGGGACAGCATTAGGACTGTTGAGGAAGTGAGCGGTGACAGGATTGAATGGTAGGTGATGGTGGAGAGGAAAATTACAGAAAGCAAAACAAGGGTTTTAAAAGTTATCTGGGGTTGTCACAGCTACAGAGATGAGAATTTAGCAGATGTGATTTTAGCGCTGATTTGAAGGAGGTACAGGAAGTTAAGATTATGATATTGGGGGAAGTCTATTCCATTGTTTAGCAATGATATTGCTGTAGAGTGATTCACCTGCAGAGTTACTGGCTTTAGAAAATTGTAGTAGAGGTCTGTGGTTGGATCTAAGAACTCTTGTGCTGGTGAAAGGGTGTAGTATGTTTTGAAGGGATGGTGTTTTGACTGGCAAGTAAAGCATGTTATGGGCTAGTGTGAGTTGATTGTATAGTGGGAGGTGGAGAGGTTCTAGCCAGGAAAGCTGTTTGAGAGGAATGCAGTGATGTATTCTAACAGGTGAATTAGTTGTGAATTTGGCTATTTTATTGTAGCAAGCTTGCATCTTGGCTAGTTCTGATTTTCTAATGTTGGTGAGAATAGGGGAGGCATAGAGCAGGATAGAGATGAGATGAGTACAAGCTGTCATGGCCCTGATGCTATCTGTTAGGAATTGCTGTTTTCTATATAAGAAACTTAGCTTTTTGTGTACCTTTTTAATAGGGATATATGTTTGTCGAATTTCATGTTGTTGCCAATTTCCACCCCTAGCGGTTTGGTGTGGCTGACTGGAGAAAAGACTGTATTGTTAGTGGAGGTGATGTTAAATGTTGGGTTATTAGTTGTGTACTGTGTGGGTAGAAAGATAAGGAGTTTAGTTTTGTGGGATTTAATATTAGATGTGAGTTTGTAAGCCAGTTTTCTACAGAGAGAAAGGAGGCTTGAGTTAGTTGTTTGCAGTTCAAGGAGGGAGGAATAGGTGCAAATAGGTGTAGAGTCATCTGCATATTGGATGACTGAGGTCTGTAGTGTAGCTGTATGAAGTTTGTTGGTAAATAAAGAAAACAGCATGGGTTCCAAGATGGCATCTTGTGGGACTCCTAGAGAAACAGGTAGTAGAGTTGAGAGTTCAAGATCCCATCTAACAGCCTGCTGTCTGTCAGTTAAGTAGCTTCTGAACCAAGAGATAGTGGTGTAGCTAAGATTTAGTTTTGAAAGAATGTTGATTAGTCTGTCATAACTGACCATGTTAAATGCTTTGGAGAGATCAAGAAAGATAGCTAAGAAGAAGTCTCCATTATTTCTATGGGTGTTTACTGTTGGGGTGAAAGATGTAAGGGCGGTAATTGTGCTGTGGGAAGGTCTAAAACCATGTTGGGTTGTGGTAAGTAGATTATTTGACTTAAGGTGGGTCATAATTTGAGTATGGATGCATCATTTAAGGATTTTGGAGAGGGGGAGATAAAATCGCAATTGGGTGGTAATTGGTAAATTCTTTGGAATTGACCCCTTTATGTAGTGCAGTAATGTATGAGATTTTCCAGAGTTGGGGGACTAGGTTTTTTTTAATGGAGCAGTTTATAATTATTGCTACTGGATATGCACTTGCCTCAGCAGCTATTTCTAAGTATTTGGAAGGTAGTTTATCGGCAGAGAGGGATGTTGGTTTTAGTTTACTAAGTAGTTTTCTGATTGTTGGTGTAGAAACAGGTTGTAGTGTGAAAAGCTGCTCTGTAGTGTTGTTATTAGGTAACTTACTGTTTGTGGACCGATTTTGTGAGGTAGCCATGGCTAGAATGGATTCTGTAAAATATTTGTTGAATTGGGTTGCTATATTGGTTGAGCTATAAGTATTTACAGGGGTAGGGGTGCTAGTTTTTCCTGGCTGTAATACTTTGTTGATGGCTGTCCAAAATTTCTTAGGATGGTTTTGGTGTCTAATTTTTGTGTCATGATAATAGTTTATTTTGTCCTGTTTGATCAATTGTTTTGTCAGATTTCTAAGTTCTAAGTATTTTTGTTTAACAGCAGGGGTATTTATTTTATGCCAGTTTGACCAGGCTTTGTCCCTGTTTTTAGTTGGGATCTAGTCTCCTTGGTTAACCATGGGGCATAGTTGGCTTGATTTTGATGGTTCTGGGGGAGCATGACAGTTTAGAATTTCAAAGAAAGTGGAATCAAAGTATGAAACAGCCTCATCTAGGTTTAAAGTATGTAGAGGGAGCCAGTTGCATCTTTTCAGTGCTGTTATAAAGTTACTGGGGTTGAAGTTTTTTTTTTTGTTGTGGATTTCATGGTACAAGGTGGTTTTGGTTACATTGGTTTGTTGTCTGGTTAGGAAGGTAGGTGAGTTATCGCTTAGGCTATCTGGTAGGCTGCCTTAATGGGTAATTTGCTCAGGTTTATTAGTTAGCATCCAGTCAAGGATTGAATGCCTCTTAGATATTTTGTCAACTCTGGCTGTAGACTGGATTAATTGGGTAAAACCATGAAGATTAATAAAGTTAGTGGGGTTATTGGATTTACAAGTTAGCCAGTCAATATTAAAATCACCAATTATCATAGTTTCTTGGGGGAGAGAGTTTGAGACCCAATGTACTAGATTTTCTAAGGAGTCTATGTTATCACCTGGGGGAATGTAGCAGCCAATTAAGTTGATTTTTTTTCTTATTAATATGTAGCTTGGAATATATAATTTCTGCTGTTCCAGATGTTGGTAATGCCAGATCCTGATTTTCTAAGTTTAGGTGGTCTTTGAATAAGATAGCAATGCCACCACCTTTTTTTGATATATGATCTTTATGTAGGAGGTTATACCCTGGAGAAATTATTTTGCTGTTAGATATGTCAGGTTTTAACATGGTTTCTGTGAGCAGGACTGTGTCTGTAGAGTACAGTGAAATATTTGCATGTAGGTCTAGGATTTTATTTTTGATGCTTCTAGTATTAATGTTTAGTATTAGGAGGTCATTGGCTTTATTGAGTAGTTGGGGAGATGTGTTTCCTAAATGTAGTGTGGTTGTGTGGATTGTGTGCTTGGGTGGGCCAGGGTTAGAGTGTATGTCTCCACATAGTGCTAGATTAGAGGTAGTTTGTACTGTAAGTTTAATTAGTCTAATGAACAAAAGGTGATATTTTACGAATGGTTAATTGCTTTTTTGTATAGTTAAAGGGTGTATTGGGATGTGTATGTTGAGATGTGTTTGAAGGATAGAGGGGAGTATGTGTAGGTTTACAGGTGAGTGTGGATTAGGATTAGTGTTGGTAGTGGTGTGATGAGGCAGTATTGTGGGTGTAGTGTGGGAGTAAGAGGTAATGTGTACATGGAGAGTAAGGGTTACAATGATGGATGTGTGAGTAAGGTACATGTTGAGGTAGCTGTTAGTGTGGATTTGAGGAGTCTGTAGCTATGTGAGATTGAATAAGCTTAGCTAACAAATTATAACTGACAAATTATGAATACTTAAATACCCCCCCAGCAACCTGTATTCTGAACAGTACAGCCATGTCCATATAAATAATTCACAGGTGTTTGTAAATATATATATATATATATATATATATATATATATATATATATATATATATATATATACACACACACACACACACACACACACACACACACACTTTATAAATCAAAATAACAATAAGAAAAATATAAAGAAATGAAAACCTAACATAAACACATAACCATTGCATACTGTTATTAGGTAAGGATTATTCAAGTCCCTGTATGAAGGTTAACCTTGCCAAAAATAATTACAAATAATAGGCAGACTTCAGCCTCAACAAGCTGGCTAGGGAAAGATTCTCATTTAAACCCTTTGGTTCCATGGTATTATATCCAATTTGCCACTGATGTTCTTTATACTCTAAATAATCATCACTTGGTCCCCCTCTGGGGCCTAGCTCAACATAATAATGCAATATTTAAAATAATGCCTAGGGTTGAATTTATATGTTTGCTAAGTGCATTTTTTTCATCCTGTCTATGTATGTCATATTGATGCTGGTAAATCCTGTTCTTAAATGCTCTCTTAGTTTTTCCTATGTAATAACTGTCACATAATTGGCAGTTTGCCATGTACACCACTCCCTTTGAGTAACAAAAATATCTTTTTGTTAAGCTAACATAACCCATTCCTGGTATCTTGAATCTCTCCCCTTCTGGCATAAATTTACATTGAGAACAGTTTCCACACTTCACCATACACTCTTCTCTTTTTACTAAATGGGTAAGTTCAAATAATGTCTTAAAATTGATGTTTTTTTTATAAATGACACAAGGCTAGTCACCTACAATATTCAGATATTCCTAGCCAACTTTGAATAAATTCCAGTTTATCCTCATAATACCCTGTATCTCATTGAACTGTACATTACAGAAAAGGATCAAAGACCTATAAAATTGTTCATTTGGTTCTTGCAATATTATCTGAGGCCCAGAAGGAGTATATTCTGCACCAGACCCAAGTAATGGTTTGAACATTCCCTGCTCCCTCTTTCTAGACACTTCAGAAACAATGTTTTCTATGAAAGTTTCTGAGTAACCCCTTCTTTAATATACCTTGATGTTTTTCACATTCTTTTACATATACTTGGTAATCTGTGACCATTCTTTCCATCCTAACATCTGTCCCTTCACAAGGGATTTCTTTTTGTGTATAGGGTGACAACTTTCATAATATAGGAGGGAATTTGAGTGTATTGGTTTTCTAAATAAGGTTGAATCAAACCTGTGCAGTACTGTGTTCTTGCAAATACTCACATCTAAATAGTTTACTTTTTGTTCCTAGACCTCCATTTTAAACCTTAAAAAACCTGGTAGTTTAATTTAAATAATGGAAGAATTCATTCAGACTATGAAGGTTGCCTCTCCAAAAAAAAAATAATACCATCCAGGTACCCACCATATAAAACCCAAGAATCTTTGAATTTAGAACTGAATGATTGAAGTTTTTCCCACTGGACAAGAGCAATACTGGCAAAAATAGGATCACATATTTCCCCCATTGCCAATCCTTGGGTCTGTTAGAACAACTGATTTTCAAAAATGCAAAAATTATTTTCCAAGACCACTTCCATAAATGACCTCAGTATGGACAACTTAGCTGAAGTTAATTCTGAGTTTTCTGACAGGAACTCAAAAAACAATTCCAGTCCTTCATGATGGGGGAATTGCTGAGTACATATCACCGACACTGGTAGTAACAAACCAAAGGTCATCAGAGTAAATCCCATTAGCTATTTTTGATAAAAAAAATCCCATGAGTCCTTAAATAAATAAGCAAATTTGTACAATATCCCCTTGATACTCTGGTCAATATACTTAGCCAGAGGGAACATAATATACATCTTTGCATCCACAATGGAACATAAGAGAGATGTTTAGGTTCATAGGCTCATACTAGGCTATCTGCCCTAGGGCATTTATAAGCCTAGCCAGAGTTGTGTGGCTTTCACCACCCCTTAGGTTGAAGAATACTATACCCATTAGTTTGCCATGCCTCTGTCCAGCAGTGATACAGAGATGATCCCTGGGGTAAACCTACGATCTCCCATCCACTGGTCAAGATTCCTCTTGAACAGAGCCAGTGAGGCCTCACATGGACCGGGATTCTGTTCCACAGCATAGGGAGTCTCTGCTTGATGAATCTGTCCCTCCAGCACGTCCTATTTATATCTGTGTTGAGGTTTAAGTCTCTTGCTCTTGTGGCTCTGGTGGATTTGGATTTTTTGAGGTGGAGCATGTCCATTAATTCCAGGTTGGACATGGCCTTGTATGTCAGGCACAGGTCAACTCTGAGCAGACGGTATGCGACTGAATAGAGCTGGAGTTTCTTCAGTCGGGCAGCATATGGCATATTTTTGAGCCCCTTTATCCTTTTGGTGAGGAACTTTTGGGGTCTTTCCAATTGCTGCAGGTGTCGGGTAAGATACATTCCGAATGGGGCATTGTACTCAATCATTGGTCTGATAAGGGAAGAGTACAGGGGAACAATGACCTCCCTTGATCTGGATGTGAATCCCTTCATAATCAGGTGGGCAATGTAAAAGGTCCTCCTAACTACTTTGGCAATGTGAGTGTCAAAAGAAAGGTTACTGTCAACTTGGGTCCCCAGGTCCCTGATAACCTCTTCTGTGCTTAATGGATTGCCACCTATGTGGTAACTTGGGGTTACCTTGTTTTTACCAAAGGGTATGACTATACATTTTTTGGTGTTTAGCTTAAGGCCATGGCTCTGGCACCAGTTATCCGTTTCTATGAGACCTCTCTGAAGGATATCTGTGTCTGATGGATTTCCAACTATGGCGCCCAGTTTGCAGTCATCTGCAAACTTTGTCAGCCACAATCCTCCTATGTTTGCCTGCACTTCTGAAAAGTAGATGCTGAACAAGAGGGGGCTCAGGACTGAGCCCTGTGGGACACCGCTTGTGACCGGCTTGGAGTCTGACATGGCACCAGCAACTCTAACCCTGTGGGTTCTGTCCTTGAGCCAGTTTGCAACCCATCTTGTGACATATGGGTTTACATTTAAGCTGGTGAGCTTTTCTATGATACCCGAGTGGGGTATTGTGTCGAAAGCTTTTGCAAGGTCAAGGTAGGCTGTGTGAACTGCCTTACCCTCATCAATGGCCTTGGTGACTGTTTCTAAAAGTCGACCAAGTTCAAGAGGCATGATCTGCCCTTGACAAAGCCGAATTGGGTAGGATCCAATGTCTGTAGGTCCCCTATGTCTTTATTTATGAGTTCCATTATGATCCTCTCCATAGCTTTGCAGACCAGGCTTGTTAAGCTTATGGGGCAGTAATTACCAGGGTCCGTAGAAGCACCGCCTTTGTGGAGTGGGACCACAGTTGCCGTACGCCACTCTTTGGGTACGTATCCTGTGGTAAGGCTAAGATTAAACAGCAGCCTTATGTGCGGGTTTAGTTCCTCATTGAGTTCGTGTAGCACACAGCTGGGGACACCATCCGGTCCCATTGATGCTGTGTTTTTAGCTTTAGAGAGAGCAGCTCTCACCTGGGCATTTGAGATGATTGGGAGGCTACACTCTGCTGGGATAGATATTTCTCTTTTTTGGGGGGAGGGAGGGGAGAAATTTTCACTGAACCTGTCAGTATGCTTGCAATGTCTGTGGGTTCAGTTTTTTTTTGTATCATTTTGGACTAATTCTGAGCATATCTGGGAGTTTCCACCCAGATTTCTAACATAGCTAAAGAAGGCCTTATGATTGTCTTTTGAGTCCTTGGCGATTTTTCTCTCAAAGTTGGCCTTGGATGATTTTATGAGTGATCGTAGTTTTTTACTAATATTGATCAGAGATGTCTTCCCTTTTAGGGATTTTGCTCCATCTTGTAGTAGCTTTCTCCTCTTGTTGTAAAGTTTGTTTATGGCTGGGGTCCACCAGATCGGGCGCTTGCCTTTGGTGGAAAGGGTCTTGATTTTATTTGGGATTGCTTGATCCATGCAATCCTGGAGGTGCTCGTAGAAAGCATTTGTAAGGGATTCAGCAGCGTGGGTTGTGGTTTCCAATGGCTCAGGGGCCTTGAAGGATACCACACCAGTCTTAAGAAGTGTGAAGTTGGCTTTTGAGAAGTTCTTCACTGTGGTCTTTTGTTGGGGGTGGGGGTGGGATGTGGATCTCCAGTGAGATTAGTTTATGGTCTGATCTCACCAATGAGGGATATATTTCGGTGTGGAGCATTTTGTCCCCATGTTTGTGATGATCAGGTCTAGTATATTTTCACCTCTTGTGGAATGGTGACAAGTTGTTCCATAGCATTTGAGTTTATGAACTCCAGGAACCTTTGGGCTAGGGTATTGGGGCTTGAGTAATGTTCCCAGTCTATGTTTGGGTAGTTGAAGTCACCCAATATGATGGTGTTTGGAGAGACATTTATACTCTCCAGTGTCTTCAGGAAGGCTGTGTGGGGTTCCTGAGTTTGAGAGGGTGGCCTGTAACATGCTACAAACTGTAGAGCAGTTTTGCCTATGGTTAATTGCACCTGAATGGTCTCTGATGCTTCGTGAGTTGCCACCAGCCTGGAGGTGTGGGTATCCTTGATGAATATGGATACTCCCCCTCCTTTTGTGGTACGGTTCGGGTTTTGGGGCCGGAACGCAGAATATGAGGTAAAACCTGATAGTGCCGGGGTGCTCTCAGGAGCCTTGAACCAGGTTTCTGTCACAGCACAGACATCGATGTTCTCCATACTGAGGAGGGCTTCGAGGGTGTGCATCTTGAGATTTAGACTTCTGGCATTGAGCAGCATTACCCTTAGTTTTTTTCCATTATTGTTTTCTAGGGCAGTGGGTTTAGAATTTGAGCCTTGTCTAAAAAAGGCACTATGGGGGTGGCAAGAGCCTTTGCCAATATCTGGAAACTCAGGGGTGACAGGTGCAAGCCGTCCCTTGCGAAGCAGCATGGCTTGTCAAGCATGTCATTCCAGGCAGACAGACATTGGATCCCCTTAGAATGACACCAGAAATTAAGCCAATTATTACAACTGATCATTTTGTCTCTGTATTGTGGCATCATTCTTGGTGAAGGTATGATACTGCTCAGGGTCAGGGTCATACCAGCCTGGGCTACATAATCTGAGAGCTCCTTTATGTCTCTTTTCATGTAGTGCAGGGAGATACGTCTCAGGTCATTCACACCGGCATGGACAATGACTAAGTCATACTTGTACTTGCTGTGGAGTGACCTGAGTGCTTGTGTTATGTGGCGGATTCTAGCGCCCGACAGACAGCTTACTGTGACCCTCTCCTTGTTCAGTCTGGTGAGTGGGACGTCAGTGTGTCTGACTATGGAGTCACCTATGACAAGTGTGTCTGGCACTGTGTTTGGCCTTAAGGGCTGTGACTGATTTGCACACTGACTTTGCGATCTATGTGTTGCTTGTGTTATGTCATGAGGTAGCAGTTGTTTGGGTGTCTGCTTTGGAGGCCTCTGCTGTTTTGGTAGATTTTTGATCAGTGCCTCCGAGTATGTCTTTGAGTGTTTATGTGTTTGATTTGTAGTTGTGATAGTTCTATGTGAGACTGGGTTTATGGTGTGTGTGGTTACCTTCTCCTCCTGTCTGGTCTTGCCAGTCCTGAGTTGAGAGAGCTCAGCCTCCAGTTTGGCTATATAGTTGCATCTCTCGCATGGATTTGTGTTTTGCGGGAGGAGGAGAGGGTTGTCTGTGTACATGAGGCAATTGTAACATTGCCTCAATATTCCCAGATTCACCAGCTGAGCAGGAGAGGATGCTAGCAACTGACCCTTTGACATGCTAGAAGAAATGAAAAAGTTTGCTGTGTAACTGAGTCAGAAAGGACCTATAGGGAAGTGGGTACTCAAGGGGGTTTTAAGCTAGTGAAGTACTTTGTATAATATAGAAGTGCTTTACCTGACTAAAAAAATGCTTTAGGAACAAGTGCTGAGCTTTACAGATAGAGAATAGACTGTTTAGATTACAAGTAGAGCAGTTCTAAGGGAAAAATGAAGAGCAGACTTTACAGAGCCAGAAATAGTTTAACCTTGTTTAACCGGCGCTGCCCGATGGTGCTCTAGTGGCAACTCCGCGCTAAATGCAGAAAAGGCTATAAGTCAGTAGTACAGGCTAGCACACTTTAGTGGGCAGCCAAACAATTAAATTAAACAGCAAACAAACACTTTTCAACTTGAATTAGACTAATTTCGACTAAAATGTACTTTTAAGTGCAGATAATAAAAAATGCAGTAAATAACTATGAAAACAGTTAAAGCTTGCTCTAGGTAAGTATGAACTTTTGGGATATTGAATATGGTGGATATCTTAGGGCAGGGGACATTCAAAAACTTATACTCATCAATTGAATTCTCTTGGTTAAAAAAAATGTCATCTAATATCAAATTTATATTTTTATGAGCTATTTAACTTGTTCCTTGAAATTTCTGCATAAGTGTATAATAAAGAGAACATTTTGCTAATCTAATCATTTGAATTCATCACAACTATCTCCCCACCATTATCAGGTTTCATCACTCTTATATTTTTTCAGTACCAATGCTACTCAGTAGTTCTTCCCATTTTGAAAGATTAGAATGCATCCCTTGCATGTTTTTGTCTTTTTTCATGACTCTGATATCACTTTTGTACAGTTTTTCAAAAAATACCAATCACAGGACGTATAGGTGGAATAAAGGTACTGGGTCTTCTCATGCCTGAAAATGTATAAGTATTTTTACTTCTAAACAAAAAAGAAAGTCTAAGTTTCCTACAAAAAATGTTTCAGTAGTAACAATGTTTTTACTACATCAGTCCCTCTTGTTGGGACAAAGGTGAAACCTTTCTTCAGTAGGTCACTCATTTACTAGTAACTGGGGCATCACTATAGTTAAAGATTTTTAAAGTCTCCCTTGGAATTATAAACAACTTTTAAAATCTCCTCTTACCTCTCCCTTTCCCCCTCCCTCTGTCCTGCCCAGCTTGCAGTTGTTGTTGTTGTTGTCTGTAATTCCCCTTCTTTTGTTCAATAACCTCTAGGACCTCATCAAAGGGGGTACTCTAAAAGGTCAGCTACATCTTTAAATGTATTATTGTCACCTGTTTCATCCATGTAGGTATCAGAATTAACATTGTTGGCATTGTTTGTACCATTACTTGCTACATGACCTTCTATAAATGGGAGGGATGTGACCCCATATTCTGTCTTGTCTCTGTTTAACTTTCTTTCCTTCTTATTTTTTAACTCACTAATACTCCCATCAACAGTGGCAAAAATATTTTTGTACCAGTGAATTTTAGATTCAAGTAACAAATCTGACTGAATGCTATCATCCACTCGTGCAATATCATTACTTAATACACAAAGTTTTCTCTCATTGTCATTAATTAACACAGTAAGCAACTCACAACCATGACAGTTAAATAAAGAAATCAACTCACAGTGTAAAGGAGAGTCCTTTATAAGTCCATAAGGATGCTTCCAACAGTGTAGTCCTTTGGGAAGTTGCTTTCTGCTCAAACATTCTTTTAAATAACAATTCTCCAACTGAAGCTTTTATATTTCAAAAGCAAATCCTGAATACTTTTAGCTGCTGGTCTAATGTCCCTCATTCCTCTCTCCTTTCCTGTGTTCTGGTTCTCCATTCACCCCCATCCTTTAACCAGTCACTGAGCAAAAATGTGAATGGCACTGGTGGATCCTGTGGAGCTGCAAACCAGTTATTGCTGCTTCATTTACTTTATTAACCATGTTACCATACATTGGCAAATTCTCCCCTTAAGTTTAGGTAATATTAGTTCTTTTAGCTGGGGTGATGAAAGAAACATTTGTACTTTGGGATAAAGCAGAGAAAGGCACACTGTTAGGAAAACTGCCTTGTTGATGATTATTCTATGGCTGAGGAACAGCGGTTACTTGTGATAATTGGTAAACCAACAATGTAAGGTTACCAATAGAAGCTTTTATTTCTTTTTGAAACTGGTAGCTTTTCTTCTCAGTTTCACCTAACATGTTTCCTTCCATTCCAAAACTAAGTAACAAAAAATAAAGTAATCCAGCCAAGAATTCAAAAGAAGGAGGCAGAAGTGAAACCAAGATTCTTCTATTCCACAAAAATGAGCCCTTTCATCTGAATTACATGGACTTCATCAGAAAAAATTGCCATTGTGCACACAACTCTTTAAATACAAGTAACAAGTCAATTGCCAAGTTAACAAAGAAGCTGGTTAATTCTTGTGCCTCTCTGCAATTTAAAGAGCCCTTTACAGTTTTTTGAAAAACCATACACACTGTTAAGTTAAATCATAAAAATACAATCATTTGTGCAGCCCAAATACTTTTTAAGTAAAAACTCTAAAGCACCTATTATTAATGTGCAAAACACACTAAGCTTCTAAAAATCTTAATAACTGAACAAGTTTGGCTAACAGAATATAACTGGCAAAGTATTTTGCTCACTAGTAATAGGGGCTTTAGAGTTTTTATTTAAAAAGTATTTGGGCTGCACAAAAAATTGATTGTATTTTTATGATTTAACAATGTGCATGTTTTTTTCAAAAAACTGTAAAGGCCTCTTTAAATTACTGATAGGGCACAATAATTAACCTTCTTCTTTGTCAACTTCACATGTGACTTGTTAGTTGCATTTAAAGAATTGTGTGCACAATGGCAGTTTTTTTCTGATGAAGTCCATGTAATTCGGACAAAGCACTCATTGCTGCAGAATAAATGAATCTTGGTTTCACTTCTGCCTCCTCCTTTTGGCTGTTTCAAATGTAGCTATTAAAGTATATACTAAATAGTTAGACAGATCAATAGATAGATAGAAAGATAGATAGATAGATAGATAGATAGATAGATAGATAGATAGATAGATAGATAGATAGATAGATAGACAGATAGACCCCGGGATTCATGAAGCTCGGCACAAGGCCGGCGTTATGTTTGCACCGACCGTGCGGCATGTAGATGGCATAGTAGTGCCATATGCATGTTAATGAAGGTGCGCTGATGCCACAGCCACGTGCATAGGAAATGAGCACGAGTGCATGGGGCATGTTGAAGTGCCGCACGGAGGAGTGGAAATGTCGGCTGTTGACGTGCAACCTAAAATGCTTGAATCTGCCTGCAAAAGTAATCACACCTGTCAGTGTCCGTGGATACTGAAACATATGCAAAGCATGCAAGACAATTCTTGCGAACACAAAATTAAGAAGCAAACACAAATGCACGTTAGCGAATATCAAGTCTCCATCCCTCGAACAAATGACATTTAAAATCATGTGCCCGTATTCTAACGCAGTGTAGATAGTTATACCAAGTGGAAGTGAAATGCATCATGTTAGCATGCTGCCAATAGCTACGTCTAGCCCAATGGTCAGGGTTACCGCCTGTCCCACATTGTGAGGGATAGTACACAGCTGAGCAGTTGTGTCCATTCCAAAACCATTATAAATGTAAAATATCCTGCGACTGTATGACATAATTATTTCCCACATCGCATGTAATAGTCACATACAATAGTTATTTCCATATGTAACATACCACATGTTACAAGAAATAGAATAAGCAAGTAAACAAAACAGAAGGAGCATATAAACTGCTACAACAATAAGCTAACATGTAGGCATAAAGCAAAAGTATTATCCGTAGTACTGACCGTGGGTATGTGTTGTCCTGTAAAATCTGATTTGTGTCCAGAATATATCCCATCCTGGCCATATGAAAAGGTGGCAACCCTACCAATGATCAGAGCATTCGGCCAAAATCCGCCCATATACGGTTCAAGCTGTTCTTGTCAGGATGTGTCAAAGCTGAACAGGTATTACCCGAGTGTACCTATCATGTCATGAAAGTTAAGTATTTGCGTGTATCTATGTGCGTGATGTACAGCATGTGGAAGGTGAAAAATGCCAGGGTAGTCCTCACAACCATACAGGTACCTGACATATGTAGTGTATGCAATGTGTTCCCTTGACCGTGCCATGGGCCATCAACCAAAGAAGGGATAGATGGAGTATCAGGAATATGTGTGTGTGTGTGGGGGGGGGTAATGGTATATCCACAAAGGCGAGACTGTGCTGGATGCACAATAGGTGAACTGGAGGTGTATGAGGGAGCAGCGGGTGAATCAGAAAAAAACACAAAGAACAAGCATACACATCCGCAATACAACCTGACAGGCCATACTGTAGAACACAATCACACAAACATATGAATATTAAAATGTGCGATAAACATGTACAGAAACATCACCGGCACATACCCACAGAATGGTCTGGATGGAGCTGGGCCATCCAAATGCAACACACCTGGATGCATAATTGAATACCCATCATCCCCTCCACAGCACACAACCCGCCCCCCATTCCTGAACGTCCACCAAATCCAGCCATACTCGGGCTACTAGCTTGGCGCAGCCATATCTACACATAGTGACCACTACTCATATGTAGTAGGCAGTGTCACCCTAGGCAGTGTCAGGATTGCAAACTATGTACCCCTTGCATGTAAAACCTTAACACATTTTTGTAAATCCAAAAGAATGGACGGTCATTGTCTTGTTCAATTTTTGGATATCCCTCATGGGATAAGTATCCTGTGTAAACATCAGACTTGGTATCACGACACTATGTCCAGTCCTGTAGACATCTGGACACAAGTTGTACGTGCAGTAGTGGTTCACGAGACTGTTAAGCCTCTAGACGGTCATGCAGAACCTACTACCCAGGATCAAACACCTGCCTGTGACGCACGTCTCCCCACATGAATTATCGAGAGAATATATTGTACACTGTTGCATAGTGGCACTTGGAAATAAGGTGATTAAGGCACTGACATAAACAGGGTTCCTCCTGACCCACTGTGTGAGGGACAGTCACTGTTTGGGTAGGTGTGCCCTGACCAAGAATGATACAATGGCAAATGTCCTGTGATTGTAGGAAATAACTATGTACCATACTTCATGTAACAGTTGCCTAAAACAGTTATTTCTGGATGTAAAATACGTAAATCGTACAAGAAACAGAATAAGCAACTAAAGTGCTACAGGAACAGGCTCTCATCTAGGAAAATAATGAATGTTCTAAACCCTGTGCTGACCGTGGGTATGTGTTGGCCTAAACAATCTGGTGTGTCCAGAATATATCCCATCCTGTACATATGAAAATGTGACAACCCTA
>NC_056731.1:1235310831-1235350831 GCF_019279795.1 Protopterus annectens | reverse complement strand
TCAGGGTGTTATGCAGTTTCCCTGATACAGTGTTCATTCTCCCCTATTGGTATGTGAGGTCTGCTAGTGAAGGAAAGCGCATATTCCACCGACCACCTTAGGTAGATGATAATAGCATAATATTTTGGGATTACCACCTGTTCGCCTTTATGAGGGACACACAACTCTGGGCAGTTGTGTCCTGCAAAATGAATGTTACGGCACATGGCCTGTGATTTTGGGAAAGGAGGTCATATATTGTGTGTAGTGGTGTCATAAAATGATTTTGTTGTATCCGAAACAGCTACATGTTATAGGAAACAGTATTAGCAACTATAATGCTACAAGAATAACCTTAACGTATGCAAACCGGTGAAGTAGTCAGTTTACTACTGGCTGTGGGCATGTGTTGCCTTGCTAAATGTGACAGCTCTACATCTAGGCCCTATAGGGCTGCCACCTTTCCAAATGGCCAAAGTGGGACCTACACTTTAGAAATGTCAGACGTACCAGGTCAGAACATACCTACCACCATGCATAGTACAGAAATATACATATTAGCACAAATCAAAGCTTAGTCTAGCAGCAGTCAAGTTGCATATGCTACTTCACATAACATATCGACGTGTCATGTATGCAATAACCATTACATGCAACTATTACAGACACGTAGAATATAATAATGTCCTCTAATCAGGACAGTTGCTATGGCTAGAGTATTCTCGCATGACACATATGCCTAATGAGGGACTGTCCCATGCAAAGTGGGAAAGGTGTTACTCCTAGAGTCTCACGTCGGCCAATCTAAAAGGTGAAAAACCTACAATAGGTATGTGGTAGCATGACCCGGCAGAGAGATGCGTTTCCCAAAAAACATTTACTTGTCAGCATTGCATAGTATTAGTTCCCATGTATCAGCCAGATGGGAGCAGATTGTATGAGGAGCACCATATAATATGATTATGTCACTGGACAGGCCGCCGAGTCCGTACAGTTGAACGGCTGCCATCGCCTAATGGTTAGACATACCCGATACTGTAATCATGTAGTCCGATGTAATAGGCATCACAAGGGATCATGCCCACCCAGCATGAGTGACAAATGTAAGCACAAATGTTGGTGCACGTGCAAGTGAGTGAGCGAGTGTGTGTAATCGTGTTTGTCTACCAGTATGCCAGTATTACACTGTTAAAGAAATATGGAGTCTAAACAAGTATAAGGAGCTGTAACCAGAGGTCAGTAGTGCTTAACACCATGCAAACCCATGCACAACCACTCCCACCTGCTGGAATGTGCCTTACCCACTCCGTATCCAAAGGCGTCATTCTGGCCACAAACAAAGAACCATCCTTTGCACGTGTTGGTAGCAATACCCTGCACACACAGCTCATGTGAATTACCAAAACACCATGGCATATGTACAGACAATAGACAGTACCACACACATACCATACAGCACAGTCATCCAACAGTATAGCAATGTACTGGCAGATATGTCCAGACCACTGCTGTTTGCAGACCTGGCCATCCTGTGTTTCAGTGTGTGAGCATGCCCAGTATGACTGTTACACATGTTGTCGACTGACATTACCGTCATACCTTCATGTGTTTGAGCATGCCAAGTATGGTGAACTGGATCGCATGTGTCACATGTCCAGATAGTCAGTACTGTGGTGCCGACCCCTGCATTGTACACCAACAAGTGGCATGCTGTGTCTGCAGGGTAGCTAACGGTCATGTGGCATTGACTGTTGCTACATTTCTGCACAGCGTGGGGGGACCTCCAACTGTATCCACAGTCCTACACAACACCGGGGGTGGCGCACATGACTCTCACATGTGTACATTGGAAGGGGGGCACAGCTGACAGTTGTACACATTTGCTACTACTGTACTGGTATGCCAGGTACTCCATTTCAGTGTGTGGACCTACCTAAATTGCTGGTTGGAGGCATACCAGTGTTCGTTAGATCCTAGCTTTAATTACCAGCATAGTGGTTTCAGACGTTCTAGCCTTCGCAACCTACATCCAACTGCCTGGCCTGCTGTAGTCTGTGTGTGTGTCTGTGGGGGTTGGGGTCATTCATTGGGCATATCTAATGGCCATTGTATAGCATTTGTCTGTATTGGTCTACACCTGTCCAGCTGTATGAGACTTGTGTGGGCTGTATGGACACACATGATGTTCAGCCCATAACCTGCAGTGGGTTAGGACACCCTGTGTACTACTGGCTACTATTGTGACCCCAGTATGTGCTACAGATGTCATGGTGCCACTATGGACGTGTACTGTCTGCTGCCCTAACAGTCGGCCACCAAATTCCCTTGTATGCTCACATCCATACCATAGCTACAGGTAAATACACATTCTAATACAACTGCCAATTGGTAGGTCAATTGACGTACCTTGGGGGTGTTCCAGACCTGAGGATGGTGCTGGAGGGCTGCCTATGTCGGATGCTTATACATGGCTGAGCACAGGTAGTGTCATCTTTGGCATCCATTGTACTGTCTGTGCGAGTCAGAGAGGGTAAAATCCCTGGGTACCTACTGTGTCAGTGCATATGCCATGTGTTGCCTCTTTGCCAAGGGCAGGTCATACTGTGCATGCCCCTCTCACCTACTGGGCCCAGCTCAGGTAGTTCCTCCTCCAAGTCACATTGTGCCTGTACAGACCTTGGCATTGGTGGGGGGCTGTTCCTGCTGCAACTGTTACCGCAGGATCAGATTGTGTAGCATAGCACATACCATAACAATTTGGGTGCATGTAGCTGGTGAATACTGCAAGATTCCACCGAATGTGTCCAGACACCAGAACCATGACCTGAGCATCCCAAACACATGCTCAATTATATGTCTTGCCTGTGCGTCTGCCTCATTATGGTGTAGTTGTTCAGGTGTGTGTGCATTGCTGATGAGTGTCATCAGCCACGACTCCAGTGGTTACCCAGCATCCCCCACTAGGAGACTGTAGGGGATGTCCATATTGGCAAAGGTGTGGTACAGCTGCGTCAGATGCCATATATCAGAATCGTCATAGCTTCCAGGGCAGACAGCACACACATTCAGTTTAATGCCCTGGCCATCGCATATTGCCTAGCTGTTGGAGGGTATGCCACTGCAGTTAAGGTTGGCCCTACCCCACTCACCGGGTGGCGTTTTGATGCGTACATGCATGCAGGCTATAGAACCCAGTACCCCAGGGTAGTCAGCCATTTGGTGGAAGAGAAGCATATTGCTGGTCAACAAATCATGTGTGTTGAGGACATGTACGTGTTCACTGGCATGTGGTGACATGGCGTCTGTGAACTGGTGTAATACTCTGGATGCTGATGCCTGTGAGATCCCCATGATATCCCCAGTTGTGCTTTGGGAGGTACCTGTGGCTAGTTTACCTAGGCCAACACATACCTTGGTATCCACCGGGATGGGTTTCCCTCAGCCTGTTCGATGTGTCAGGTGTGGCCGGCACAGCTCAACAAGCTGCTGTAGGAGGTCTCTGTCCACCCCATAGTGCTCCACTATATTCAGCTCATGTATCCCCTGGTAAGTTACCCTGGGTCTGTAAAGTCTTATGTCACCTCACTAAGGGTTATTCGGCAGAATTCACATCCTCACCACCCTCAGCCTCCTGCACATGTTGGTCTATGTTGCCTGCTGCAGCCCTTCTCATTTGGTTGGACTGTGTTGAGAAATGTCCCCGGATGTATACACCGGTGGTGTAGAGTGTGGAAGAAACCTGTGTGTATGGTGCTTGCTCACTTTACCGTAGTGTTCTGGGGGGGGGGCTGGCCATGTAATCTGCTGATTGTGCTGATTATCACCTGTTTGTGCAGCCTGTTCACCTTGACTACTCCAATACTGCTATTGCACCTCCCAATTTCACCAGGCAGGTATAGACACACCCCTAGCTTAGGCGTGCTAAGGCAGGAGCAATCCCGAGGCACAGGTCTCCAATGTACGTACAGTATGCCTGACCCCCCTCCCCTCCCATGCTTTCACCTATATTCGAGCCCTGCACCTGGCTATCTACACACAAACACTCTTGGGATCTGCATCACACCCTGGGGATAAATGGGATTCACTATTGTCAACCTCATTTGCATAGTATTGCCTTCTAATGCATAGTTATATGACCCATTATGACCCTCCAAATTAATAACCACTGCTTACTGTTGCTCAGATCCATACACAACTGGGTAAAGGTGCCTTACTATCACTGTATTCGATGTCCCTTTGTCTTCCCAGCAACAAAATAACCGGTCTCTACATGACTAGAAAAAAGGACCCTGCACACCACAGATGATGTGCTTTACCACTACGCCATGGCAGATATACATACATCTGAGGTGATCACGTACAGATCATCCAGCACAAACATTCAATAGTGCTAATGTCCACATACCTATATGTATATATCTATGTCTATCTATCTATATCTATATCTATCTATATTACATATATATATATATATATATATATATATATATATATATATATATATACACACACACACACACACACACACACACACACACACACACACACATACATATACACACACATACGTAGATATTGCATTTATATCACAACAGCGGACCACATGACACCAAAGCATTAGACAAGAATTAAAAGGAAACCACATGTGCCACCTGCATTATGTAGTGGTGTTACTATCAAGGCAAGTGTGTTTTGTTGCATCACACGGGTCAGACTGTATTAAGGGTAAGAGTAGGGCTGCTGACATTTACTCACCAGACCTATTGGCAAATGTATGTGTTGACAACCCAGTGTCTTGGGCGATTATGACATTTGTGGACACTATATAGGAAAGCAACAAAACACACTCAGCACATCCTGAAGCTAGCCACCCACAGATACCAACAGATAGGATATGACTGCCAAACACACACACCTGTCATGCCTTGGAATTGAGCACCTACCTGTCTGTTCTATCACACTACAGCATTATGTAGTTACAGAATGCGCTACCGAGATTACTGGATCACTGCACTCCCAGAGGCATACTTCTAGGTGGGTGACATCATCAGCAAAGGCAAAGACGCCGATAGGGCTGGTATAGAGAGAGAGCAGTCTAAAAGCATTACTCTGTCCCCAGGCAGCTGGAAACACACACACATACACACACATGGCAGGGCTGGGATTAGAATATAGACCAAACTACCTTATCACACTACAGCATTATGCAGTTACAGAACGCGCTACCAAGATTACTGGATCACAGCACTCCCAGAGGCATACTTCTAGGTGGGTGACATCATCAGCAAAGGCAAAGATGCCGATAGGGATAGTATGGAGAGTGAGTGGTCTAAAAGCATTATTCTGTCCCCAGACAGCTGGAAACACACACACGGCAGGGCTGGGATTAGAACATAGACCTAACTACCTTATCACACTACAGCATTATTCAGTTACAGAACGCGCTACCGAAATTACTGGATCACAGCACTCCCAGAGGCGTACTTCTAGGTGGGTGACATCAACAGCAAAGGCAAAGATGCCGATAGGGATTGTATGGAGAGTGAGCAGTCTAAAAGCATTACTCTGTCCCCTGACAGCTGGAAACACACACATACTTGGCAGGGCTGGGATTAGAACATAGACCTAACTACCTTATCACACTACAGCATTACGCAGTTACAGAATGCGCTACCAAGATTGCTGGATCACAGCACTCCCAGAGGCATACTTCTAGGTGGGTGACATCATCAACAATGGAACAAATGCCGATAGGGATTGTATGGAGTGTGAGCAGTCTAAAAGCATATTACTGTCCCAAGGCAGATGGAGACAAACACATGGCAGTGGTGTGAACAGGACAACTGGTTATCTACAGAGCACTATTACAACACTACATAGATATGAGATGCGCCACAGGCAGTACACCTTTCAAGACAATCAATATGACCTTCTAGGAATGCAGACATCGACATGGATGCTGGCAGTTATGGTGTACATACCTGTGAACCAGTGTGTTCAGTGTAGGAATCCATCCTGAAGTGGGGTATGGCCATCTGTTGCCTGGATGACTACTATCACTATACAGGATTACAATGGTCATGCCCATACACAGAGGCACATAACCGACACAAGGTGTCACTGGGCATGCTCACAGACTTAGTAGCACACATCAGTTTGGAATGCACTATGTGTCCATCTACACAATGGCGTACTGGGCATGCTCACACACTTAGTAGTGAAGGGCTGTCTTGTATGCACACAGATTCTAAACACGGAAGGGCACAGGGTGTCGATAGTCATCATTGTTAGCATGAATGCTGCACTACATATGTCTGACACCGGTCTTCTACACAACGTCTGCTGCTGTCCATCAGCTTAGCTGTACCAATCTAAACCTGGCACACTAATACCACCCGTGGTGTTGTCCTGGCAAGAGTGGGTACTTCGTACATGTAGTACCATACATAGATGAAGAACCTGAGACCAGGTAAACACCCTGACACCTACAGGACAACTGCATTGTATGTGTATGCTAAACAGTGCTAGATGTGTAGTGTTCATAATCATAGCTGCCAATCTAGATCCAACAATGGGGAATACTGACAACTGTAGAGTGAGGAACACCTGGCATAAGGCTCAGTTGTGCACAATAGCACTACCACTGTATACCTCAGATACAGACATGTGAGCCATAAGACCATTACGGACCGCTCCAGGTGTTAGTATCCCAACGTACATGAAGGCCACTCGCATGTACTGACCAGTACACTCTCAAAAGCCATCACAGATGTGTCAGGTGCAGATCACAGTGGTAAATGCTGCACTCTAGTATGTAGCCCTCACACATCACCATGTCCTTGGACCAGCAACACACATCCATACATTAGTACAACACCATGTTACTCATGACCAGTGGACTGTACCTAGCTCTACAGCAACTGTGCAGACTACCCATGTACTGACAGGGTTCCATCATGTGTTATGCAATGCACTGATACCACTATTCATAACCAGATCGGCTGTACACATAACAGGGGCCTTGGGTCTTATACAGCTGTAACAGATAACTGTTGCTGTACACCAGACAACACACTCATGTTTGGATATGACATACATGTAACTGCCATGGATATGTACATGCCCCACACACACACAACACATATGTACATAGCATAGCTATTGCTGTCCATCGTGCAGACACGTGGCTACAGTGATTACATGCATGCACATGGAAGGTAGGTCCATGGCTCTTGAATGCTAACAGTACATAAGGTAGCAATGATGACTGCATTAACATTCCCTCTGTACTGGTTACCCATGACAACTATCATATCATGCAACAGTCCATGCGTCATGTATGTCATCACAGATGTCCACCAATTGCAATGCATACAAACATGGCTACATGACAGGAATGTAGGACCTATACACATGTACATGTAGTGGTGTGCATTCAGCTACCATGCATGTGCAGTAGCTGATGTTTGCAGTTCATCTGTGTCTTACTACAACATGCAGTTGCAATGCAGCCCCATCATTTACACCTGTATATGGTGAAATACTGACAGTACGGTAAGATGTACATCAGGTATGGATGGATGTGTGTACATAAAGTGGTGGGCCACCTTTGCAGATGGATGTTTGCTGAAGACAGCTCACAGGTGTGTCACAAGCCGTCCTACCATAACATGTGCAAACAGTAAGCTATGTTTCTGTTAACTGAAGGTGAAGACATACAACCTACACAGTGGTCAGGGTGACACTGACTGTAAATCACTTGACACCTGTAACACTTAAGTCCTCCTGTGTGCATATAGCAGCACAATTGCCGAAGGTAGCGTTGGTACACATTGTAATGCGGGCAATACTGCTGCATGTCTGTCAGACGTATCATAAGATAGCAGGTGTTTGATTCACAGTACTGCCATGTGTGTTTGCTTGTATGACCATATATGCCACGTATGGTGGGGAATACATCCCAATTGTTACACACCCCTGTACACTGTTGTAGAGATCTGTACATACTGCAGTGTAGAAAGCAAGACATAGGCAGGGGTGGTGTGTGTATCACACACATGTTAGCTATCTGTATGTGCATGACATTCGTGGACTCCAGTGTGTGTGTGTGTGTGTATGTATGTATGGCTGTCTGGTGCATGGAGTGAGGATGTATGCTACCATTGAGAACAGATAGGGCCCCTAACCCCTCAAGGTGATGCAATCTACTACCCTGTTGATGCCGTCAGTCTTAGGCATTACTGACTACCTGTACATGTTCATTCTCTGTGTCGCATCATGTGGGTGCACAGTACTGTAATGGTGATTACCACATAGGCAGGAGTACTCACCTCAACACTATCAAGTGTGTGTTATAGTGTCATTGACCCCGTGAGTGTGGGCATGTTACTGTGTGTGTGTCTGTGTATGTCTGTGTGTGTTCTCATCCTGTAATGTGAAAGTGTATTAATGCTACACAGTGAGGCCTCATGCTATCAACTGGTCCCCACCCTTGACATCAGCTAGACTGCTGTGTAAACCCCCCGCACCATGTAGCTGCACCTGTGATGTCACCCGGTATGGATGTCACGTCTCTAGCCACTGTAGCCTAGTACACAGCTCACATGCTCCTGGATCAGTAGATGTGTAGAGATCTTTGGAATGTCAGCCTTTCTAACAGTGAGGTTGAGGCTACATATAACATGCTGGTATTGCCATACATGCCTGTGAGTACTCCACATTTACACATGTGAAACTGCAAACACTGGTACTTAATGGCACATGCAATTAGACCTTAAGGAGGGAAGCAGGGCATCATTACCAACATGCTGTTACTGTTGTTATCAAGACACATACTGTGAACATAAAACAATGCATTCTAACTGCAAGCACTGTTACATAATGGCACATGCAATTAGACCTTAAGGAGGGATGCAGGGCATCATTACCAACATGCTGTTACCAAGACACATACTGTGAACATAAAACAATGCATTCTAAACCTGTACTACATGGTATGTCTGCTGTGTGTCAACAGTACACAACAATTGTAATATACACTTATCTCACTATTCTGTTTACCCTGTGCATCAGACCATATGAGCATGTCCCTGCACCAATGGTGTGGATGACAGGGATGTGGCACAGGCATCATCATATGCACAGGGTGATAATGTTTGCCAGGGGCCTAGGCTGCACCAGTGGATGACATCATGTGTGTGGGTTAGGGCCTGTGATCTAATTGGACATGTGTGGTTGTTATGCATGTGGGTATTGCGGTGCCCTACAGATGTTTCTGGAGTGTGCGTGTATGTGTGCACATAGTTCTGCCATGCATCCTGCCTACACAGGGGTATTATTGACAGCTCCAGATTGTACAGACCAGGATTTACAGCTCACTGTGTCCAGCCATGGCCACGTGACCTGTGCCTGCCAGGGGTTGCACGGGCACTACCAGACAGAGGTACAGATTGGGTACTGTCTGATGACACATGTCCACTGGAACCATGTCCCCACTGGGACCGTCCAGGACCATGTCCATATGGCCTGCTGTGTCCTGGTGTGGACAGCGCAGCACCAGCTGCATTGCTGCTGCTACCGGCACTATGGGAGTGGGCATGTGAGGTAGCTCGTTCGCGTATACCTGCACCAGGTGGTGTAGCTGGCCAACGTCCATGTGGCCTATGCCTCACTCCTACCAGATGTTCCAGCACAGACAGCTCACACTCGCGGATTGCCATGCCATGGTCAAGGATTCCAACCATGTCACCCAATCGCCTGTCTAAAACGTCAGCAATCTGCTGTTGAGCATTTGCCAATGCCTGGATGGTGTCGTTTAAAGAATGGATAGCAGCCCTCTGAAGCCTCTTCCCTTCTCTGTTCTGCTGTTCAGCACATGCCTGTGCCGCCATTACAGTCTGAAACATGTGTCTGGTGACACCAGCTGCTGCACTCTGTCGTGCAGGTGCATGTCGGCTAGAGGTCCTCCTACGTGCAGCACTGGCCACATGCCTGTGTGGCACAACTGCAGTTATTTCACTGACACCATGGTGTGAAGACACACCTTCCATAGCCACCACACTTACCTGTTCCAAGCTAACACACTGTAACTGTCCTTCCTCTATGGCCACTGGTGATGGGGTATGTGTTGGCATGAGAACTGTGTGTGGGGAAGAGGGGGATATAGGTGGGATGGCAACCAATGGCACAGATTCAGCCCCTGACAACCCTGCCTGTGCCTCAAGCATATGTTCAACACTGCTAGAGTCTGTGGAGACACTAAAATCAGATGGACCGCAGGAGGGCAATGCACCTACATCACCTGTGAAGGCAAACAAAGACTCTACATTACAATAGAGACAGACACACAGACACACACACACAGACACACACAGAGAACCATGCATGTGATATGACAGAAGGCATGCAGCATGCATGTGATACAGCAGACGGCATGCAGCTCAAGCATTAATAGTGTTAGCATACATCCCTGGGTTGCACACAACAGCAAGCATGTGTCATAGCAGAAGCCATGCATTTCACACAATCATGGTAGTAAGCATGCATCCCTGTGATACACCACGTGGACCAGCACAGGTTAACAGTACACATGGCTGATGTGAGGCATATGTCCTTGACATTAACATGTAGTATGACATGTAATCTGCTGATGTGTGCATTGACATGCATACATGCCTGACACATGTACAACAGTGTAATGGTGTCACATTGCAGTGTTGTCTGTATGCCCTACAGATAGAATGCACTTTTAGCAGTTGTGCTTGACCATTGAAGGGTAGTATGAGGCGTCTATATTGCTATACAGTGTGAAGTACAGACACAGTGCCATTGCATGGAATCATGAGGCATCTCTGTTGCTATACAGTGTGGAATACACATACAGTGCATAGCCATGACTGCTTGCATACACAATACATAAATACTGTGGATTGTGACCCACGTCGCTGAGGTGTATACACACTAAACCATGCTGTGTTATGTGTGATAGATCACCGAAAGACATATGGATGACACCCCTGCACAACTGCTAACATTTCTTAGCTGCCTGGCATCCGTGTCCACACATGGCAGACTGGTCAATACACCATGTCCCACATGACATTTATGTACCACACACACGAGGTGCACGGCTGACAGTGATGTCCAACAGCAGCAAGGGAAATGTACGGTATCTCTGGCCTGATGTGGTGTCTGTGTATGTATGTGGAAGCTGCACAGGTGACTACTACGCTGTGACACAGTCATGATGTTCAGCACATATTATGTGGTCGAATTAAGTGACACCTCCACAAGCTATGCACAGGCTGTTAGGATGTCCAGTGTTACACATCTACTATATAACCATTCAAGAAAGGCTATAGTTGGACCATGTGTAGACAATGTGCAACAGGGTGTACACACATACACATCACATCTACTGTGTGTTACTACATGTTTCTGGCCATCCTCCATGGCCATGTGTGAACATGTGTTGGCCAAGTGTGTGATGGCCATCTATCTCACATGTCTGTGTTGTCCCATATGACATACACCCATAGATGTCAGATACTCAAGTGTCCACAGGGTTATGCACACAAAAGGTTGTATGTTTGGTATGTGGGGTATGTTTTATGGGATAGTGAGACAATGTTGCAGCCAGACCACTACATGTCTGGGACATGTCAGATGGCACATCACAATATCTGCACTCATTGCAGGGGCACATTCCACAATGGTGAATCATGTGGGCTGCCCATATCCCAGATCACTGTGTAGTACTGTTTGCGTACCCCACATGTGTTGTTCTGATGTATAGTACATATTCCTCTACATTGAACAACACCTCCACTGTTGTATGCACAGCTGTCCACACATCTAGCAATGACAGTTACTGTGGCTTCATGTTGGTGTTTCATTTGGTTTGTATATATTGCACATGAGTAGCCAGTGTGATTGATGAAAGATGTGACCTGTATATCGTGACTGGACCATACATTATGTGTACATGTGTTAACTGGCCACATGGCGAATAGATCTGTGCATTAACATGCCTGATACTGATAACTGTCTCACCTGCAATGGCCTGCTGTCTCTGCGGCATGCCAGAGGTACCTGTATAGGGGTGACACAGCAGTTTGATCATTATCCATGACGGTATGACAGCTACAGGGTGCACTGTGCATGTTAACACATTCACCAGTACAATAGCATATACTATGGAGTATGCACATGTGTGCATACACAGGGTAGCATACTATAGTATGCAGCATGTGTGTAAACATACCTTGCATATGATGTTACATTACATATTGTACAGTGACACATGCAACTAAATGGGGTATAATATTTATATGTGCAGTAGTGACTTACCAGGCAACTCCAGGCTTGGTGGTTGGGAGACACCCACCTCCACGATGGCAGCTAGAGTTTGTCAATGCTGTTCTGATGGGGTCCCCAGGCTGGCCAGTAGCTCCTTGGTAGTTGTGAATGGGGGCTGGGTTGGTGGCCCACCACCTGTTCTACCTTGTTCCCTGGTGATTGCATTGGCACGCTGTTTTGCATGTCGGATCAGGTCCATGCAGTATCTGCGTACCTGCTGGTAGGTGCGGTTATGGCCACCCACATCATTAACCCTCCTGCAAAGTTCTTGCCACAGGTCATCACGCTGCTGGGCATGCTGTGGTACATGGCAGTACCTCATAGCTATCCTGGAGGTATGGTATGAGGGCATCATCCTCCAAGCGGCTATGTGCCAGCAGTCGTGATCGAGGCATTATCTGGAAGACATAATGATGGAGACAGGTCACAGCATCTCAGAATTGCACAGAGATACAGCTGCACATACATGTGCATTACATTTAGTACATATGAGCAGTTCTTTTTGCAAATCGTCATGACACTGACACGACTGACATGTTTGTGTCACACACATGTAATACCCGATGGGGATTGGATATTATCACCATATATGTCACCTCATTACATTGCTCATACTCCATGTGAATGCTGTCTTGATGTGGGCATGTCTGTTTGCCTGTACTGGTGTTCTTACCTATCAGCACATGCCTGGATGTGTGCACATTAATGCTGTTGACCTTGATGCTGTGTATATGTCATCATATCATCACATACACTGCCTTAACGGACATGGGCGGTGACAATGCAGACATGTGCACGGAAACCTTTACATGCATGTGTTTTGCCATATATATCTACATGGCACTGTACAGCAGTTCACCATCCTGCCACGTATCGCCTGTGTTGCACATGTGATACACATGGGACAATGGTTAGCCGGATGGTATTTGCAGGGATGGTTATCAGCTATAGCATGTATGGCCAAGATCATGTAGTAGTGTGTTTGCCCTGGGCCATGTATGGGCATAGGATGTAAGGTTTTCAAGCTGTATCTGACAGCCATGTTCCTGCCGACAGGTGAATCAGTGCCACATTACTGATCCAGACAGTTAATGATACATCTACCATGCGGTCATCGCACCATGTATGACAGAGATGACATGTGCAGCTTTGCTGGACAGGGTTGCATGGTATGGCAGGAGTATGTAACATGTATGGCACAGGATCTGTCCAGCATGTAGCGACCCTTGTACTAGGAAGGTGGCTGTCCATGACGTATGTCTTTCAGATCAGGATATGTACATGTAGCATGTCCAACATCACAGTGTTGCACATGTCTTTATGCAGGGTAGGCCGCATGCTGCATAGTGGAGATGAGGATTGTGATGGCTGGTGTCACCCATCCAAGTATGGCCAATACCCCTTAAAGGTGATATGTGATCCAATATTGGTCACTTGAGTGCTGAGTATGGCTGTCCAATGATCTCCATGCTCATGGATGGCACCCTGTCATGACTTGGGTTGCCTCTTATGACTACCTAATAGGCCTGGTGATGTCACTAGCTCAGGGAGGTAAACTGCACAGCACCATCCCTTACACACAGCGTCCATAATATTGACTGCTGCCTAGGTGGTAGTTAATGGGTACAGGGTTATTAACATAGCATGGCAATGCAATAAGCAGCTTTTAGATTGTGCACATATGTCACGCACCTCACCCACAAAGCCCATTCTGTATGTTGTCCACAACACTGAGTCAGCTATTGCTCCTAGGTCATGGCCATTCACATACTCACATATGCAGATGCCTCCCATTTGTCTATGTGGTATGGTCTACAATGATGGGGGAGTACAAAACATTAACCCTGTTTTACTGTAGCTGCCATTGGTGTGATATGCACATGTCACTCAGACACCTTTTGTAGTGTTGCTTCTGTCAACAGGCCACTGGTAGAACACTCCTGTGACATATGAAGGTACATCTAGTATACTGAATGCAGGTGGAACACAGTATGGGTGATGATGTCCTATGACCTGTCACAGGTATGCTATGTAGTGTGAATTCATCCGTACTGTCATCTACATTTGTACTGGTAACAACATCTACGTTAATTAAGGTTCATAGACTTTCAGACCATACTCAGCAGGGTAGTAGTGCAGTGCCTCCCATTATGAGTGTGGGTTGTGATAACTGTTGGTGTGCTCCATTCAGTGTTTTCACAGACTGACATGAACCTATGTTTTACATGGAAGTGTATGTGTAGAGCAAACTGTTTTGCCATATGTGTATTATACAACCAGGGATTTGAACAGGTCACATGCAGTCTGAGTGCACCTTGTACCATCATAGTTATGGTTACAGGGGCTCTGTAGTGTTCATGGATATGTGATTGTGTACCTGTTGGGGGGGGGGCAGTGAGTTTATGTTATCCAACACCCTATCTGTATTGCTTATTCATGTTCAGCACTTGTTCAGAGCATGTAAGCACTTCATGAGCTACTAATTACTATAACACTCAATCCTACTCATTTCCTATGGGTAAACACTGTTTGTCCTTACATTTCCAGCCTGCTTACAGTACAACAGCTGTTGTGCACACTTACCTCACATATCTTGTGAGAAATGGTTGAATATACAGGCATGTCCAAGTGTCAATTACCCGTGTTATTGCCTGTCTATATGATGAATATGGGCAACATGAGGCAATATAGCAATTGTCTCATGTACACAGTCAATGCTCACCTCCTAACATATGACACTACAGCCTGTGGGAGATGCACATATGTAGCCATGCTGGAGGTAATGCTCTCTCCAACCCAGACTGAACCTGACAATCATGTGGGGATGTTAAACATTTGCAGCACACCCCACTCATCACATAGTCTCACTAGATCTCCACCACCACAGGCCACACATAGTAAGACTACAACATTTGCGGAGCCTCTCCATACTACTCTGTGTAGGCAACAGAGGCAGCCCACATCACCAAACACAACACCAATTACTTATAGCCCACAGATTCATGTGTGCCCATCAACTACAGCCAATAGGGTGTTATAACATACCCAACACACTAATCATAGGTGACTCTGTAGGCGGTCACACTGATGTCCCACTCAGCAGGCTACACAAGGCGATATTCACTTTCATCTGGCTGTTGGGTAACAGGATCCACAACATAACCTATGCACTCAGGTCACTCCTCAACAGGTACAATATGACTGTTATTGTCCACATTAGTGTGAATGCTCTGAGATGTAACTTCCTGGATTACATGTACAGGGACATGCAATAGCTCTCCGATCTTGTAGCCCAGGCAGGTATCGCCCAAGCCCTGAGAAGCATTCTGCATTTAGTCCAGACTGATAACACAGTACAACGACAGAATTATTCACTTCAACAGTTGCCTATGCTTCTGCTGTCATTCCAAGGGTATCCAGCATCTGTCTGCTTTGAATGACATGGTCAACAAACCACAATGCTTTGGCACACATGACCTGCACCTGTCAGCCCTGGGATTATGGATAACATCTAAGGCTCTTGCTGCTCCTATACTGCCTGTTTTAGACACATTTCAAATAACATATTCACCACCAGAACAGGTACAGGCAAGCAAAATCTGAGGGTAATGTTACTCAATGTTTAACATCTTCATCTCAAACTCATTCAGCCGAGGTACTCCTTATAATAGACCACTTCGATATCTCTGCAGTGACTGGGGCCTGCTTCTAGGCTCCGGAGAGCACCCTTGCACTGACAGGCTATTACGCAGACCACACCTTTCAGTCATGTAACCAGGACCAGAACACTCACGGCGGAGGTGTGTCCATATTTCACAAGGATGTACACACCTCCATGCTGGTTGCTTAGCACAATGCATCAGAGGTAATCCAAGTGCAACTAACTGTGGCCAGAACTGCTATACAAATTGTAGCTTGCTACGGATTCCACACCATACCCCACGGTTAACGGCCCTCATTTCTTGGTGTACTGGAAAGTAGGGTTCAAACAGGAACTACTGATGTGAGACTGACACTACCCCACACATAACTGTGATACCTACTCATGTACCGACACATTAGGCCAACACTTTCAGGATTCATAACCTCCAATTGGCTGGATCAACCTATACACACCACCACCAAGACCAACAATATCCTAGACCTGGACATTACCAACATGTGTGACTGGTGTTCCCCTCGTTGGTCAGTTCCGAATGTATGCTAATCACCCTTGTTATCCACATCCCGGCACCACACCCTTCACGGAAAACACAGTACAATATTTCTACAAAGCCAACTTCAGGCTTCGTATGACAGCAGTAGTAAATGTCATGACACCCGTGCAGATGGATAATATAGTTACAAATGCTGAAACATTCACAACTGCACTTCATTGGCACTTACACGACTGCATGGATCATGCTATCCCAAACAGAGCCATGACTGTACCCACCAGATAACGGACACCACTCTGGGGGTCCACTGCCATGGACATAATGTACGACAGAAGGTGGAGACTGTTGCAAAGTGGGGTACACTCCCATTGGTGGGGTAGCTCCCTGGTCAGCCTCAGTAGGAATCTGGGATCCTTTATCATATCCTCCGAAGCTATCTACATAAACATTACTGTGACACATTCCATGGACTACCACTAAGCGTTATGGAGGTATGTCACTACTCTCGATGACAATACCCGCATCTGCTCTGACATATAACGGTTAGGCAGGAACATTACAGAACCGACTGATATTGGCAACATCCTGGCAGATAGGTTCAATGCTAACTTTACACCCCTCTCACACCCTAAAGGGCCCAAATCTATACAGGAACAATGCAGAGTCCCTGCTGTCACAACTACGCAGTTCAATCCTGCACTCTCTAAAGCCTGGAACACAAACTCCATGTGACCGTCCAACATCCCAGGCAGCGATTTACACAAACCTCAGAATGACATGGCTCCCCACTTGGGCACCAAATTCACTAATAGCCTTGTATCAGGCACTGTGGACCCTGAATGGTGCACAGCAACAGTTATCACACTCCACAAAGGTGGTTCTACAATGGACCAGAGGAACTATTGCCCTATATGCCTGACTAGACTATTCTGCAAGGCTATGGAGAACATCATCATGGAAGTCATTTACAGAGACATTGGTGGCCTCCAAACCTTTGCTACCACCCAGGTTGGATTTTTTAGGCCAGACCATGGCTCCTACACCTGGTGGAGTCCTTTGAGACAGTTACCAAGGTAGTAGATGATGGTAAGGAGGTCCACACAGCCTACTTTGTCCTCTCACTGGCTTTCAACACCGTTCACCATTCTGGTATTGTCAATATACACATCCACCTGCACAGCGACCCATACATCTCGAGATGTTATGCAAAGTGGCTCACAGACAGGACACATGCAGTGAGGGTAGCATACCATAGTTCCTACTGTACATAAGTTACAATTGACATACCCCCGTCCTCGGTCATAGGGCCCCTCATGTTCGGTATATGCTTCCCTGAGGTACAGTCTAGCACAGAAGGACTTTCCCTGAATTGGTTTCCAGATGACTGCAAACTAGGGGCCATGATTGATTCACCAGCTAATACAGACACGCTCCATAAGGTTGTCACTGTGATGGATACCTGGTGTTGGTAACATGGCCTCAAGCAGCATGCCACAAGGTGCATAGACATCCCCTTTGGATTACACCAATCACCCACTGACTATCACATAGGTGGTAGTCCCCTACATACATAAGACTTTATAAGGGATCTTAGTACACACGTAGATAGCACCCACTCCTTTGATAACCATATTGCCAAGGTGGCGTGGATATCCTTCTACATGGCCACCCTAATCTGTAACGGGTTTGTAGCCGGAACAAAGGCAGCCATTGTACCTCTATACTCCTGACTTATAAAACACATTCAAGGGTACAACACCCCATTTGGGGTGTACCTTACGGAACAGCAATGGCTTTAAATACCACAACATTAACACACCAACAGGATTACTCACCTCCAAAGGATGACGTATGCAGCACAACTACAGAAACCCCAACTGTATTCATTTGCATACTGCATACTCAGAGGTGACCTCTGCTGAACATACAAGGCTCATGTCCACAACAATATTGATGGATATGCTCCACATAAGCAACATAAGCAAACGCCACTGACAGCAACATGCTCTGGGATATGTACCCAAATGCAACGATGAGTAGCACATGCTGGAGGGATACATTCCTGAACCGGACACTCACCATGCTTTGGAACATGATTCCTATGTACATCAGGCAGGGACCCTCACTAGCACTCTTCATGAGATACCTCGATGGGTGGATGGGGAACAGACATGTATGCCAGGGATCACTGCATTGGCTGTACTGTACACAGGTGCAGGAAACAAATGGCTCTGCTTTTCACAGGCACAAGACACTAACCTAGGTAGGTGCCGCCAGTGAAAACACTGTATTTGGGCTTACAAATGGACTTGGCCAGACAGCATAGTACCTAACTATGAACCTATGAAGCAATTACATGTCCTTTGTGCATGGATAATTGAGTAGCTCTTCCATTTCAATTAGCTATCATGCTGTTACACTGTCTGGTGACTATAAGCCATATGTATCCTGTTTTTGTGTATTGTACATTCCAATAGACATACCTTATGTTTGCATAATATAACAGTAATGCTATGTAAAATATTTGACATATCTACCTACAATGCTGTACATTTCACATTTTTGAAACTATATCCCATAATGCAAAGCATAATTGCACAGCAGGACCACCTTAGGCATGTTATTCTCGTTATACGCCCATACATATGCCTACTGTTATAGTATATCAACATATACTATCCCCTGTTATGGCACGTACTTGTTGGACAAACCCAACTACCAACAGTGGTTGGAGTGGAATTGTTATGTTTAAAGCCCTTATGTAGCATCCCTTGTGGTGTATGAGGTGTTTACCTTGTGGCCCACAGCAGTACACACAATTTCTACAAGCGTTACTATGCTCAACAAGACATCACTACATAATACCTTTTCCCACTGTATGCATTGCATACACTTTCATTAATACAGAACAGGCACTACATACACTAACACACTGAGTGTTCTACATACCTTCTTAGTGGTCCGAGTTTACGATAATATCCGTGTTACTCCTTTCCTGTTTAAATGCTTCTATGGTATGAGCATACGGTTTGAATGTATGGCAAGCCATCATTTTATATGTAGATTCCTGTAACATGTGGTATCCTGCCACCAATTGGTGTTCTGGAGTAAATTATTACATGCACATCAGCTGTGCAGCTACTCCATTGGCCAATTACATGGCAACAGTGGGGTATAATTGAATACTCCACTTGGGCATTGTCCTTTTGCCCTACCTTTGAGGGAGAGGGTCTGGATGTGTTTTATTGTGATGAATTGCAACTGCTATATGGAGAGACACAGATATTTTGAATTCATATCCCTTGTGGATTTTGTGTGATGGCTAGAGTATGTATTTCTACGTGTGAGTGTAGCTGTTATCTCAACCGTCTGATACGAGACTTTTGCAAACAAAACCTGTAACATCGGCTTCTGTTCCATTGTACAACAGCAAAGATTTCACATGGCGCCATTACAAGTGTGTCTCTCACAAGGTATGTTAACACTTCTGCAGATGTCATTGAGTGAGTGGATGTTTGTGATGTTATTACAGTCTGTATTGCAATTGTTTCGGGTGTGGGGGAGATGTAGGTGGGTGTACATAGCAGATAAAGGTTTGTGGGGACTGCATTTATACATATTCCATATGTGTGTGGGGGCTCCTTCCCTAATTGAAGACCTGTCATTTAGTAGACTAATACTATGGTTATTGCAGGCTTATTCATTAAGCCATTGTTAATTGGTTCTTATATAGCATGCAGGTGATGTTGATCCTTCAATCCCTCTGAAATACATAGATATGTAATGAAATGTTGCTACATGAAAACTGTCTCGTGTATTTCTGTCGCAGATATTTGCACTCATTGCAGTTGTGTTGGTGACTGAACCTCATTGGCTTGGGTTGCCACCTTTTCAAATGGCCATAGTGGGACATTTGCAGGACACACATTGGGGTTTAGAGGCCGACACATACCCACTGTCAGTACAAAGGATAGAACTTACTTTTGTCCTAAATAAAACCTTATTCTTGTAGCACTTTAGTTGCTTATTATGTTTCTTGTAACATTTACGTATTTTAGATACAGGAATAACTATTTAATGCAACTATTACATAATATATGGGACATAATTATGTCCTACAATCTCGGTACATTTGCCCTTTTTAATATTGTTTATTAGGAGACAACTGCCCAAAGAGGGACTGTCCCTCTCATAGTGGGACAGGTGGTAACCGTATGCTTAACGCTGGCTATGACCACAACTACTGTAATAATCTACCTCTGAGTTAGCACGAACAGACACACGATGCAAACACACACACACACACACACACACACACACACACACACACACACACACACACACACACACACACACACACACACACACACACATTACAGTCCCACAGAAACACACACTTCACTCTCAACATGCACTTACACACACTACAGCAATCAGAACCACACTTAAACACAGTACCTTCCTGGACCGCAGCAGTAACTAAATGTCCATTAACATTGTGATAATATTACTCGCAGTTATAGTGTTCCGGTACTGTGATCTTTCGGTCTTTAAGCCTCATGATTACGCGTGTTGGTATGAAAAGCATTCGGTAGTTGGCAGTATCCTATTTATTTGTACCTCCATGGTTGTGTACATGTCGTTAACCTGTCTATATATTTGCAGATATATGTATATCCGTATATATCGACATACATCTCTTTATCACCCTTTCTATCCCTATTTTATATATATATATATATATATATATATATATATATATATATATATATATATATATATTTATATATAGACAGGGAGAGAGATAGTGAACACATCTTTCATTGGGTACATGGCGATATATACTGTTTCTCTTTTGTGTTTTAACCTGTCACCATACACACCTGCCATTGGTACATCTCGGGTAGCTTAGTGGTAGGTGATTGTGTACATGGTTGCGTGTTCTACTACTGGCAGTGGTCGTTTTACCTCTCAGAGCAGGCACTATTAGTACAAGGGTGAATAATGCTGGTTTAACCTGTTCTGGACATCTTTGACCGTGATCTGCATGGACTTCAACAAAGCTTAGACCGGTTTTGCACATATTATTTATTATTTATTTTACATTTGTTGACCGGGAAGGTCCGACTGGATACATGTCCATGTTCAGCGGAGGCCCGGGGAGAAAAGCTCCAACGTTGACAAATAGGTAAACTATATGTTGATAGAATACAGATTGTTCTCCTTTGGTAGTTTACACAAAAAAAGAGGAGACATTTTAAAGTATTTTAATATATTACTCCAAGTATAAATAAAAATGTTACAGACACATAGTATAGCATTCTTTTTTTCCTTTTAGATTGACCCTTTGGATAGTTTTATCGGGTATTAGTATAAGAAGAAAATACTAGAGATTTACATGGAAGAGGTGATAAAAAGGAATCAGATGAGAGAGAGGTAGAGGTTAAATAGGTTAGACCTGGTAAGGAAGAAGAATTACTGGTTTAGGTGGAGTCAGTCTGGACTTGTGCATTGGCAAAGCCAATGTATCTTGAGATGGTGAGTTAACCTCTTTTTGAAAAGTTTAATGGAGGGAATGATGGTGAGGCTGGGTGGAAGGGAGTTCCATATTTTTCCGATTGCATTGGCAAACAGAGCGTCACCCCCTGCATTGTTGGATTTTACTGTTTGAGCTAGTAACTTGTTTGAGGAGCGTAAACTATTGAGATTGTTGTAAGGTTTGATTAAGTTTTTCAGTGCAGGGGTTTTGTCAGATTGTTTAAGAATTTTAAATGCTACTATGAGTTGGCTCTGCTGGAGAAGGTTTGGGAATTCGATCCAACCCAGGCTTTGCAGATTGCTACAATGATGGGTTCTGTAGGGCATGCCAGTTGCAAATCTGGCAATATGATTATAACAACATGTTAGTTTATTTACTTCAGTTATGTTAAGGTTTGTAAGGATAGGGGAGGCATATAGGAGGGTAGAGAGGAGATGGGAGCAGGCAGTGGCCATTTTTGCTATTGGAGTAAGAAAGGATTTTATTTGATAGAGCGACCCGAGTTTTTTATTAACGGTTTTAATAGTCTGATTGATATCCATGTAGTCATGTTGAAACGACACTTACCGTCATGGTAGCTTCCAGGGCTGCTAGCACACACGACCTGGCAGTTGATGGAGTGGTATCCCTTGTGGTTTATGTAACACCTAACATCCTCACCGGGTGGTAACTTGATATATATGTGCATGCAGTCTATTGTACCCAGTCCCTCTGGGTAGTGTGCCACATGGTGGAAGAGACGCATATTGATGGCCAACTCCTCCTGAGTTTGGGGGAAGTATATATGCTCAATGGCATGTGGTAACATGGCATCCAGGAAATGGTGGAGTACCCTGGATGCTGATGCCTGTGAGATCCCCATGATATCTCCAGTTGGCCTTTGAAAGGTACCTGTGGCTAGTATTCTCAAGCTTACACATACCTTTGTGTCCACTGGGATGGGTTCCCCTCTGTTGTTTCTGGATCTCAGGCGTGGCCGGCACAGCTCAACTATTTGCTGTATGATGTCCCTGTCCACCCTGTAATGCTCTACTATCTCCAGATCATGTAGCTCCTGGTAGGTTACCCTTGGTCTGAACACTCTTCTCCTCCTCCGGGGCCTGAGGTGGTTGTCAGCATCATCCTCCACAACACCTTCAGTCTCCAACACATGGTGATGAATCACAGCTATGGCAGCTCCCAACAAGTACATTGTAAAAGTTCCCCGTCTGTTTACACCAATGGTGCAGTGTTTGGGAATAGACAAGTGTGTGTGAGGTGCCTTCACACTTTATACTATTGTGCTTTGAACACTGATGATGTCATAGGGTGTGTATGTACAATCGGAGCTGCAGGGTATCTTATGTGTTTTACCACAGGTACTGCTATTGTGGTGCCTTTGGTGTTGAATTACATTTAGTTGCCATGGATTACCTTTTGCCCTTGCCTTAACTTTTCTTAACGATTCCCCTCCCATTGTCTGGCATGCATCCAGCAGCCTGCTTTCTTGTTTTGTACTTTTCCGAACCAGGATTGTCTTGCAAAATGTGTTCTATAGCCGATGTACTGCAGGTTTGCTTTGATCTGCAATTACAGTTCTCTTTTCTTTGCAATCCGACACCTACCCTATCCTGTTCTGCAGGTTGCTGCTAACAGCCTTGTTAGCTGCCGTCAATGGCCCACTGTGAGTTAATAGGTGTTAATTGCTCAGTTGTACTCCAATTACCCTACTGCCACATTTCCTTATTGTCCTCCCCAAACTGCCTTTGTGAGCTGTGGTTTCGGGCATGTTTTCATCCACGTACACATGTGCTTTCGGGCATCATGTGTGCTCTCAGCTAAGCAAAGCTCTACCTACATCCATGCCCCTGTCCTGCAGCTTTGCTTAGCAATGGGCAGCCTGGATTTTCATTGCTCCAATGTGCTTACAGCTGCAGTGGTACACCCCACTGCTGATGTCATGTATTCCTCCAGACCACTCCTCGGTGTTGTAGCGCTGCGCGGTATTGTACATCCTTAGGCCGGCGGGGCATTTGCGATTCGCTATTACTTGCCTCATTTGCATGGCATTGACTACTAATTCATAGTTACTGCGCCGAACACTGTCACAGGCCCTTAGCAACCCTTGCAGCTTGGTTGTGGTGTAGCATGCATACCATTGAATGTTATGGTGAAATCATGATTTGTGTTACATTGCTATTTTATGACATTTGTATATATTTTCCTTGTGTTCCCGTTTGCGCACACACGCCCTGCGGTTGTACTTTGCGTTACTGTGGCCATGACATTAAATGTTATTTTTTATGTGTTGTGCATCTTTTCTTATGCCATTGGCTGTATATTTAGCCATTGGCATATGTTAACTTTGTAATATATGAGACTGGTCCGCTTTCATGGCTCCGATGCTCTGTTTGGCAAAATGTAAACCTTTTTTTTGGTTTACATTTCTGTAGGCTTATGCTATGCCTACGCCACTTCATGAATCGCTATGTACCTTCATTTGCATGCTGCAGTACTGCGCATGGGGTGATTAGCATACCTGAGCCGAGAGCTGCTCAGATCTGGCGTACTCTGTTAGTGCCACATGTTTATACCAGCCACTAAAATCACATCAATAAAATTTGCATAAAGCTATTTTGTTTTAAAACATATTAAACATTATATTCTACATTTAAAACACATTAATGTCCATATAGACCATAAAACTAATTTAAAAAAATTTAGATGTATTGATACAGTAGATTTGGGTCTAAGGGGTGGTGATATAAATAATGCTTTGGAAATCAGGGAGCTACATTGGATAATAAGACTGCAGGCTGATGTGATCCCTGGCCTTAATAATGCCATTAGCATAAAACCTGTGTTAGTGAAACGACAGTATGACAGTCTATGATTAGTGAATACATTTAGGATTTTTGTATATATTTTGCATAATTTTTTTAATTAGTTTTATGGTCTATATGGACATTAATGTGTTTTAAATGTAGAATATAATGTTTAATATGTTTTAAAACAAAATAGCTTCATGCAAATTTTATTGATGTGATTTTAGTGGCTGGTATAAACATGTGACATTAATCAAACCTCTATATAAATGTAGTCAAAGTATGTTTGTATATGATGATGAAGGGTAGAACACCCGAAAGCTTTGTGTATTAAAGTTGGCGTTATTGTGATAACCTTGTGTCCTATGGTTATGAACTTCTGACTTCTGACTTCTACTAATATCTTGAGAGAAGTACTCTGTTAGTGCACATGGAATTGGATCGTACCTGAATCACTCGGAGGCCATATTTGGCATTATACCGCCTACGCTACGCCTGCGCCTGGCACAAGCTTCATGAATCCCGGGCAGATAGTAAAACAATGTAAAGTAAAACATATGAGGATAATAATATCTATACAATTAATTAGAACAAAATCAAAAATTCATATGTCTGAATCATTGTATTAACTGAAGCACTGCATAATTCATTTCAGCGGTCTTAGTCATTTCATTGTTCTCAAATTAAAAATATATTTAATAACAAAATGGACATTTTAAACCTGGTGGTTCATCTCAGCAAGGATGTGTTCACATGTAAGCTGTTTACGCTATGTATTTATCTACCAAGCATCCTTGTAAATTCTTTAACTAGCACAAGACTTGGGGGATCCAATCTAAGTACTACTTTTATTTGCTATTAAATCATCAGCAATATGCAGTTATTATTATTATTATTATTATTATTATTATTATTATTATTATTATTATTATTACCTATTGCAACTAAATGTATTATTAGCATATACAAATTATTTGCTGTAACTGTTGTTGTCTACGACTTGAATCATGGTTGAAAAGGATTTCATTGTCCTTCGTTTCCCTTGCAAAATTATTCATAATTCATTTTTACCTTTTATACTTCTGATCTGGCTGTTCTTAATTTGCATACTGTAGTGAGAAATATATACCTTAATTTTTCTTTCCACTTAATTGTTTGTAATTTGAAATTTGGAACATGTTTATTTCTTTGTTTTTACATATTATAAGAATAACTGCATTTTACATAATTACATTCAAACTCAAACATCAAGTTAAAAGGAAGTATAATAGTGTCACAAAATTACAAAGAACAGGCAAAACGTAGTTACATGGTATGGTGTTAATTATTAGGTACAGCAGCTATATCCAATAAAAAGTTGATTAGGCAATGAAGTTTCACTGCAAATATGTTTTGAATGTCATATACTAACACAGAAATACAATTACTATTTTTAAGTCCATAGTGAGATTTATAGTACGCAGGATAATGTTCTTATTGGTGATGCTTGATATGCAATGGAGCCATGACTAATGACATCAATAAGAAACCCAGAGACTATGGCAGAGAATGCATATAATACCACTCTATCACAGACCTGAAACATTAGTGAATAAGTGTTCAGACTGATGTAGGCCTGTTTAGCTGTTTAGATGTTTATATATATATATATATATATATATATACAAATATCTTGAATATAAAAACATATATTCAAATTCATGTACTGAATCAGAGGGGCTCAATGTTTCAAAGCATTTCTCATGGACCACACTTTATAGCAGTGAATGTGGTAATCATATATCAACACATTGAGCTTGCACTCTGCAAAACTACTGCTTTTGGTTTCTAGGTTTCTAGGTGAATGCTAAATTAACTGTCCTTATGGGTTATTTTAAGACTAGCCAATTTTCCAATTAGTTCACATTACATTTATCCAATTCCAAGGATTATAATTCTACCCTGCCCATAGAATATTTATTAGCTCTGAGTGAGATAGTGCTTGCTTCTACTGTAATACCATTAAGCATTTATATGGTCTATATTGTAGGAAAGAGCATTTAGGTGAGCCTCTGTCCATATGGAGTTAGTCCTGGGGTATATTTCATCATCCCTATCCATAGGTCCAGGATACACTTGAGTAGGGAGAGGGATGAACTTCGCTTTGCATAGATAGCGAGTCTGTTTCAGAGTAGTGGTAACTTCTGAGAGATGTACCTGCCTCTCCAAATCATTCTGTTTAAGTTGCAGAAGAGGTATATGCCACTGAAATCTATGCTCAGACAAGACATCTGAAGAAACTGCCACTGTTTTCAATACCTACTTTATCGATTCATTATCTAAGCTACTGAATCCTAACCCAAACTCCTCTACTAATTCTTTCGGCTGCTCCCGTTAGGGGTCACCACAGCGGATCATCTGTTTCCATTTCTTCCTGTCCTCTGCATCTTGCTCTGTCACATCAACCATCTGCATGTCCTCTCTCACTACATCCATAAATCTTATCTTAGGCCTTCCTCTTTTCCTGCTACCTGGCAGCTTCATCCTTAGCATCTTTTTCCCAATATACTCAGCATCCCTCCTCAGCACATGTCCAAACCAACGTAATCTGGCCTCTCTGGCTTTGTCTCCAAACCTTCCAACCTGGGCTGACCCTCTAATATACTTATTCCTAATCCTGTCCTCCCTCATCACACTCAGTACAAATCTGAACATCTTTAACTCTGCCACATCCAGCTCTGACTCCTGCCTTTTTGTGAATGTCACTGTCTCCGACCCATATAACATAGCTGGTCTCACTACCCACTTGTAGACCTTCCCTTTCACTCTTACTGGTACTCGTCTGTCACAAATCACTCCTGACACTCTTCCCCATCTACTCCATCCTGCCTGTACTCTCTTCTTCACCTCTTTTCCACACTAATCATTACTCTGAACTGTTGATCCCAAGTATTTAAACTCATCCACCTTCGCCACCTCTACTCCCTGCATCCTCACCATTCCTCTATCCTCCCTCTCATTCACACACATATATTCTGTCTTAGTCCGGCTGACCTTCATTCCTCTTCTCTCTAGAGCATATCTCCACCTCTCCAGGGTCTCCTCCACCTGTTCCCTACTCTACCTACAAATCACAATGTCATCTGCAAATATCATAGTCCACGGGGACTCCTGTCTGATCTCATCTGTCAACCTGTCCTTCACCATTGAAAATAAGAAAGGGCTCAGAGCTGATCCTTGATGTAATCCCACCTCCACCTTAAACGCATCCATCACTCCCACCACAGACCTGACCGCTGTCACACTACCCTTGTACATGTCCTATACCAATCTTACATACTTCTCTGACACTCCCATCTTTCTCATACAATACCACAACTCCTCTCTAGGCACCCTGTCATATGCTTTCTCTAGTCCACAAAGACACAATGCAACCCCTTCTGACCTTCTCTGTACTTCTCCATCAACACTCTCAGAGCAAACATCACATCTGTAATGCTCTTTCCTGGCATGAAACCATACTGCTGATCACTAATCATCACCTCCCTTCTTAACCTAGCTTCCACTACTCTTTCCCATAACTTCATGCTCTGACTGATCAGTTTAATCCCTCTGTAGTTACTACAGCTCTGCACATCACCCTTATTCTTAAATATCGGTACCAAAACACTTTTTCTCCATTCCTCAGGCATCCTCTCAATTTTCAAGATTTCATTAAACAATCTAGTTAAAAGCCCCACTGCCATTTCACCTAAACACCTCCATGCTTCCACAGATATGTCATCTGGACCAACAGCCTTTCCCTTCTTCATCATCTTCATAGCTATCCTTACTTCCTGCTTGCTAATCCACTGCACTTTATGATTCACTGTCCACACATCATCCAACCTTCTCTCCCTCTCATTCTCTTCATTCATCAGCCCCTCAAAGTACTCTTCCCATCTGCTCAACACACTCTCCTCGCTTGTGAGTACATTTCCCTCATTATCCTTTATCACCCTTACCTGCTGCACATCTTTACTAGCTCGGTCCCTCTGTCTAGCCAATAGGTACAGGTCCTTTTCTCCCTCCTTAGTGTCCAACCTTTCATACAACTCTTCATATGCCTTATCCTTAGCCTTCGCCACCTCTCTCTTTGCCATGCACCTCATCTCCTTATACTCTTATCTTCTTTCTTCATCTCTCTGACAATCCCAGTTCTTCTTCACCAAACTCTTTCTCTGTATACTCTCCTGTACTTCTTCATTCCACCACCAGGTCTCCTTGTCCTCCTTCCTCTTTCCAGATGTCACACCAAGCACCTTTCTAGCCATCTCCCTTACTAGCTCTGCTGTAGTTACTCAGCTATTCAGTAACTCTTCGCTGCCACCCAGTGCCTGTCCTAACTCTTCCCTGAACTCCACCTAACAATTACCCTTTTTCAATTTCCACCATTTGATCCTTGGTGCTGCGCTCACACTCTTCCTCCTCTTCTTGATCACCAGTGTCATCCTACAAACCACCATCCTATGCTACCTAACTACACTTTCCTCTGCCACCACTTTACAGTCTCCAATCTCCTTCAGACTGGCCCTTCTACATAAGATATATTCCACCAGTGTGCATCTTCCTCCACTCTTGTATGTCACCTTATGCTCCTCCCTCTTGTTAAAATATGTATTCACCACAGCCATGTCCATCCTTTTCGCAAAATCCACTGCCATCTGACCTTCTGCATTCCTTTGCATTCCTTTGCTTAACACCATACCTACCCATCACTTCCCCTCTCCTCTACTACTAACATCTCCAACTTTTATGAACCTAATACTATCTCCTCAAATACCTTCTCCTTAAAACCTGTACCCACTAGCTACATCAAAACTCTACACTCTAAATTAAAACCATGCTCAGCATCAGCTGACAATGTTCCTTCCACTTTTTTTCTACAAGCAGCTGACTCACTTGTTCTCCCTATATCTATCCTAATCAATAGCTCTATCTCTGAATCTAAAGTCCCTTCCATCTGGAAACAATGCTACACTCTACCTATACACAAAGGAGGTAACTCCTCTGATATCTCCAAAGTTAGACCTATCGCTATACTGTCCCCTCTCTCTAAAGTGCTAGAAAAATGTATTTATAAACAAGTTATGCAGTATCTAATACAGGAAAATCTGCTTACACCCACTCAATATGGCTTCAGGCCCAAACATAGCACCACTACAGCTCTATTATCCTTCCTCAACACTGTCTCTATAGCCATGGGCAACCATAAACTTATTTCTTGCCTATTCGTGGACCTTCCAAAAGCTTTTGACACTGTCTCACATACACTTCTGCTGCACAAACTGCATAACCTCAACTTCATCTCTGATACTGTTGCATGGTTCTCCAGCTACCTCACTGATAGATCTCAATCAGTGAGATGGCACTATGCACTCTCCCCTCCTCTCCCTGTAAAAATGGGTGTACCTCAAGGCTCTATCCTAGGGCCTTTACTTTTTAATATCTTTACTAATCAGCCATCTGTCCTCAGTTATCTTTAGTGCAATACGCAGATGACTCTACAGTCATCATCACAGCCAACTCTCCCTCTAAGCTCTTCTCAGCTACTCAGGCATCCTTTAACTTAGTTGAAACATGGCTCTCCAACAGCCAGCTCATCCTTATCCCTAAAAAACAAAGCTGTTACTCTTCCTACCTAAAAAGTTCAACAATATTAAACCCTCCTTCTCCATACAATCCCTTAATAGCACTGCCATTCAGGTAGAATCCAGCACAAATCTCTTAGGCATAACCATTGACGATCAGCTTAAATTTGACTTGCATGTTAATAACTCTATCAAAAAGACTCATTCAAAACTAGGGCTCCCTTACCGTAACAAGAAATTTCTTACCTCTGAAGCCAAGATTACTCTCTCTCACCTACCTTCTACCCAGTCTAATGTACAATTCTCAAATTCTCACAAATCTTAACTCAGCACTCCTGACCAAACTCAAATATACCTACAAGGTTGCTAGATTTGCTGCCCAACAAACCTACAAATCCCATCACTGTCTCTCTCTAGAACACCTGAACTGGCTTGAATTACCTCACCAGCTTCTTCTTTCTCAGCTCCAGATCATCCATTCTATCCTATACCAGCCTTCCTACTGCCCAGCACTATCCCCTCTTATCTCCCATTATTCTCCCTCCAGACCTCTCCGAAGCTTTAACCAAGACCTACAAATCTACAAACCCAAGTCTAAAGTTGGATGCAACATGTACAGCTATCACCCCACTATTGCTTGGAATAGGCTCCCACTAGAAATCAGGACCCTTACACAGCCTATGCAATGTAAGACAGCCACCAAAGAGCACTTTAAAAGTCACTGGTTCTGCCACTGCACTCTCCCTCCTTAAACATCCCCTACTTCTCATACCTTAATCTACTTTCTGCCCTTAACTCTCTCTTCTCACTAGCTCCCTCTAATCTTCCTTGACTATTCTTTCTACTGTCTTAAATCTATTAAGCAAATTGCCTCAGAGAAACATTCTATTGTAATTGTCTTGCCTTCATGCAACTACATTATGATAAAACTGGGTTTTTGTGACCACTTACCTCAAAAACTATATTCATCTTAATGACATATTTCTTTTTATACCTCTTGAAATAGTTTTGCTATACTCCTGATTACTGACACTGTATAACATTGTATTGCTACTTAATGTCTTATAATAATCCTGTAACATTGCTGTTTAAAGCTTATTTATAATGAAAATTGTTTAATATGTTGGAGCTTTTCTCCTCAGGCCTCTGCTGAAAAAGGGCTCTTCAGCTCAGTCGGACAATCCCGGTCAATAAATGTAAAATAAATAAATAAATAAATGAGTATTTCTGGTAACATTTGTCTTACGTATGAGAGACTGAATAAGCAATTCACAAAGAAACAATGGGGGATATAGGCATGGCTCCCAAATATTCAACAAAGTCTGGAAGATTTAGCATTTTTGCTTGTAAGTATTCGCATAGGTATTTTTATACCAAAGGCAGATGCCAGAAAATGTTTCCTCAGGTAGACAGCAAATGTTGGAGGTGTGATAAGGAAGAAATAAGTAGTAGGGAACTTATTTTTTTGGTAGTGTAATGAGTTGGTAGACTTTAAAAATTCCCTGCAGACTACTCTGTCAGAAATACTTGAATAGCAAATCCTAGACAGGTAATCTTCTGCACTATGCCAGTGTGAGGTATTGTGTCAAACGCTTTGACCAGGTCTAGTAAGGTGGTGTGCAACATTTTGCCTTTGCCCATTGCTTTGGTGATCTTTTTGAAGAAGTCTACTACATTGAGTAAACAAGTCCTGCATTTGATGAAAACAAAAATGGAATGGGTGCATTGTTCGGAGGTTCTCTATGTCCTTATTTATTAACTCCACTATTAGTCTTTCCATTGTCTCAGAAATGAGACTAGTCAGACCTAAAGGTCAGTAATTACTAGGGTTAGTGGATAGCCCTCCCTTGTGTAGGGGTATGACCACTGCTGTCCACCATTCGCTTTATACTAAGGTTGTGTGGAGTCTTGAGGTTGAACAGCATTGTCAGGGGTGTAGAAAAATTGTGCTTTGTGCTATTTAACATACATCCTGGGATGTTGAGATGTCATTAATATAGTATGGCCTTTGGCATTGTTTTCAGGAGTTGGTTCTTTTTTGAAAGCTGGGGTGAGTATCTGTTTCTGGAATTTCTTGTGAAATAATAGGAAGTGAAAAAGGAGTAAAGTAGGAGCTACATTTATCAGCTAGTATGTTTGCTATCTCTTCAGATTTGAAGTGGGTTGTGTCATTCACAAGCAGCTCAACACATTGTTGCAAAAAGCTCTTGGGGTTAAGAACATAGCTAACAAAGGCTTTATGGTTGTACTTTATTAGGGCGACTATTTTTGCCATAGACTTGGCTTTGGTGGTTTTAACTAAACTCCTAATTCCATGATGATGGATCTAGCCTGCTGTAAATTAATCTTCTAATATTTGTTTATAATTACTTTCCTTTTGTTGTAAGACTTATTAGTGTTGTGATTTCACCAGGGTGATTTGTTTTTTGGGGTTAGACCTACACTTGCTCTTATAGGATACAGCTACTTCTATGTAGTTGTTGACATGCTGGTACAGTTTAGTGGTATACAATTCCACACATCCCATGCAGTTACTGTGTTAGGGCAGATTTGAAACTTGTCAGACTATCACTTTGAAACAAGTACTTTGCCTTGGAGAAATTTCAAAATTTTCTGGAGGTGGTTGGGATCTCAGGTTTTAATTTTATTTTAAGGTAAACAGTTTTAAGGTTTTGGATGAGTGAAGATACACAAGGTATGGAACATGGCTCATCTATATTAATAAGGATAAGGTCAAAGTTGTTTTCTCCCATAGTGAGCACTTCCCTAGTTGTTTCAGAACACTTGTATTAACACAGTTTAGGAATATCTGTTGTCATGCATAATGGATCTTTGAAAGAATTGTTATACTGGATGATACTGGAATTAACTGGAAACAGCTGAAATGAGAGAGGAATGAATGTCTTTAGCTGTTAATTGCCTAAACTTGTGCTGAACAGGTGCCAGTCTCTCCTTTGAATTCTGCACATGTTGTAATTTAGTTAAGAATGCTTTATTAAATGTTAACAATATCCATATACTGTCTCCAACAACAGTGCTGATAAACAATAACAGTCTGTAGAAATTCTGAAATGCTGGATGACAGTAACAGTGCTGATTAATATAATGGTGCTGACAAATATATTCAAAGTTTCTGCACATATATTCCAATTCTCCTGAAAAATATAACCTGACACAGTCTTTTTTTTTCAGAATAGTATCATTATTCTGATTAATGCTCGACATTTGACCTGACTTTGGTAATCAGGCTTGAGTGTCTGTACTGCAAAGAACTTTTGCATATCAGTCCAAAAACTAACTTAACTGACTCAACTGCTTGTGTTTGAAGTATTTCCTAATAATACCAGTACCCTGTAATGTTTTACATCCCTCCTTAGCCTTGGTTTTCAAGCCTTGCCTTGCATGTGCCTGACAGGGCCTAACTGTCTATTCTTTATCTAGCATTCCATTGCAAGTACACACATCTTTCCTTTGGGAAATAAACATTCTGTAGCTTTCCCTGAGAACTGGTATTTCTGCATAGCTCATGCTTAGCCACCAAGATTATATTTTCCTTTCTGCTGAACTGTCTTTTCCTGAAATTGAATGCAAACATAAAAACACAACTCTGGCTCTATGTTTTCAGACCTGTTAATCTACCTTAATATACTACAGTGAACTCAGACCCTCAGTCTAACAGCTCCCCCTGATGTCCCTGATGAATGTTTACAAGGACATTATTTTGTAATTATCTCATATCTGTATTACTAACTACTGTAATCTGGTTTGACTATATGGGCTTTATGCCACCTCACTCATAATCTGCAGATGTGTCTTGAGAGATAGTGATGTATTTTATGGTCTCAAAGGTAATATTAGCTAATACCTCCAGCGACTTAACTAATTTATGTAATTTAAAATAAAACTTCCAAAGCCAACAATGCATGAATTTAGCCAAGCTGCAACACCAGATAAATTAATAAATACACAAACGGTTGAAAATTGCATAAAACACTTTAATAAACATTAAACATTAGCACAACAGAACTGGAAAGCACTTTCATTTTATACTTAGAACTTCATCAGACAATGTTGCAGAGATAAAGAAATGCACTTAAATAAACTATTTAGAATCACATGACCACCACCTTAATGAGTTAACCCTTTTCTCTTCAGTGCAATTTTGTAATTCTCCCTGCCATTCATTCCAGGAGAACTGCAAGCATTTAGTCTTGCTTGCCAACAATACTCTTTCTAGTCTAACTCATCTTCAGCAGCCAATCTAAAATCATAATCACTTGATCAATAACTGAAATTTAGAATGCATATTCTCATTTTTCTTATGAATCTGCCACACATGTTTATATAAAGCATTAATTAACCCCATCTTTTCTACTGCCCATAAGTGTTCATAAATTCTCATATAAAACTCTCTAACAGTCCTAACAGTGTAAAATGCTGGACAAAGTCCACATAATACAATGTATTTGTTCAATAATATAATTTCAATTGCCTCCAACCATATTCATAGATTAGTACTAGGAAAACTGTCCTCAGGGCCATTTTAAGCCTAGCCAATTACCCCATGTGAGAATCAAACCCTGCACCTTGTGTTTCTAAGGTAAGCACCTTAACCATTACATTAACCTCCCTATCACTTACTATTATGTGTTTACAAAAAATACAGTTCAAACACTTAGCCATTCCCTTATTTAATTCTATTGTATTTCTTTTTCTAAAACTGTTTTTGTGAAAGTGTTCTTTAAAATGTTTACCCGTTTTGGATACAGAAACAGGATTTTCACCAATCATACCTTTCTCATCATGTGAATTTTCAAGTATAGAAGTTAAGGAAAAATCTTTTTCTTTACACATCGTTTGACCCCTATTATTTTCATTTTGATTAAGGACAGTAAGACAATGGTTTCTTTTATTTTTAACATTGCTCATGAAACTATTAACCATTTTTTGGATAACCTCTTTCATAAGACTTAACTTTTATGGTTTCATATTCCTTATTAAAATAATCAGGGTCATCTGTTACTTTACTCACTCATAGGAACTGACCTTTAACTGTAGTCTTCTTAAGACTCAAATTATACATATATTAAGATGCAGATAAAATTACTTTGCATATCATTTTTATAAATTCTTACTTCTAATTTATTGGTGGATTTATATATTATCAAATCTAAAAAAGTATTCTATTTAATACAGTTTTAGCAAAATAAATATGATGGAATTAAATAAGGGAATGGTAAAGTGATGAACGGCAGGGAGAATTACAAAATTGCACAAAAGAAAAAAGGGTTACACATTAAAGTGGAGAGCATGTGATTCTAAACAGTTTGTTTAAGGGTTATTTAAGGGTTTATCAGTGATGAAGTTCTAAGTATAGATTGAAAGCACTTACCAGTTGTGTTTTGTTAATGTTTTTAAATGCTTAATAAAGTATTTTAAGCCATTTTAACTGTTTGTGTATTTATAATTTACACAATACCCAAACAGCTTTGACAGCTCCATATGCAAGAAATATACCTGCACTAGTGATTACCCCATTACCTAGATCCATAGTCTTTAGAGTTCTTAAGTCTAAGTTGTGATTTATGTGTGATGTATCTAAAATCTGCACATTATTCTTAAAATCAGTGCCTTTTAATTCTGTGGTTTCTAAAACTGATTAAGCCAGGTAATTCTTTCAACCCTGCTGTTCCAGAAACAACATGAAGAAAATTCCATACACATCCTCAAACTGCCGCCTTGAGTCTCCAGTCAAGTTAGACAGGGTATATATAAACTGCTAACTCTGCCTATTTTTTCCCCTGTTGCTAGATCCTGTAATGGTAAAATTACACTGACTATTGCCTACATTTTCTACTTTATGAAATAGTGCCTTAGTGTACCATGATGTAATGAATAAAAACTTTCCTTTTTGTCTATAGATTTAAATTCTCAAACATTGTCCTGTTTAGTCCATTTCCTTTTTCATTATATAGTCTCTCAAACATGATGGCTATTTTCTGAAGACTAACTGAAATTGCCACTATAGGACCACCTTTATAACTGGTCTTGAAGCGTAAGTACTATATACTGTGTTAACTTGTGTCTGTAAATTTTCAGTTAGATTTGTTAATACTTCTATTTACCTTTTTAATTTCTGTGTAATGTAATAGATGCCTGCCTTCTAAATTTGTGTTTCAAATATCCTGTAAATATTTATGTGCTATAATAGTTTATTAAAACCTATGTTTTCTGTATTTCACATCTGTACCTTTGCATACTCTGTCAGTGTCCTTTTAGCCTTCTGTGTAATGTACAATAATTATGTAAAGCACACTGCAATCTATAAATTAATTAACACATTTAACCTGCTCTATTATGCCTGGGGTATACTGAATAACTATTACTACTTATTCTTTAGATAAATTATTTTAATAACTTTCTTTTAATACACCTGTCTCTATACCCTTATATAATTCTTTCTTTTAACTTTCTTTTAATACGCCTGTCTCTATACCTATAAAATTCTGTCACAATACCCTTAAAACTAATACCTGAATATTGTGATGTGTGATGTAACTGCATGTTGTAACTAAGTATGAGTGTTATGTTCTGAAATCTGACTGAAATATACTCTGCTGAACGGCTGTCCTTCATTTCACTGAAAACACACTTCACTGAAACTCATTTCATTGAAAACTCATTTCACTGAAAATCAGTTGCTTGAGCAAAATTCACTGAAAGCTCACTTCATTGAAACTCATTTCATTGAAAGGTATATGACTGTAGTGCGATCCTAGAGTTAGTATATATATATATATATATATATATATATATATATATATATATATAAAGGGGGTGGGGGGCACAGACCCCCACAATGGGGGGTGGGGGCGGTTATTTTTGGGTATATATTATCTTCTGGAAAGAGTTATTCATTCAAATTGTAAATATCCATGCCTATGGTTTCCATCATTTAAAATAGGTGGAGGGCTACCCCCCCACCCCCCCAATGTGGAGGCTATGCCTCCCACACCATCCCTTACTATATGTACTAACTCCAGGATCACACTGCAGTAGAGAACAGGGTATAAATGAGTTTCAGTCAAATGAGTTTTCAGTGAAGTGAGCTTTCAGTGAATTGTGTTTTCAATTAAATGAGTTTCAATGAAGTGTGTTTTCAGTGAAACAAAGTAGACCCATATGTATGTATATATATATATATATATATATATATATATATATATATATATATGTATATATATATGTATATATATGTATATATGTATATATATGTATATATATATATATATATATATATATATATATATATATATATATATATATATATATATATATATATATATATATATATATATATATATATATATATATATATATATATCTCTATATAAAATTTCGACATGCTACTGCACATGTAAAACTTAAACTTAAAAAAATTTTGCAGGGGGCAAGCCACCTGCACCCCCCCACACCCCTGCTACTCATATATATAGTTCAAAAGACTGAAACCTCAAAATGTGAAATCACATAATGTAGGGGAAAGGGCAAATTTCCTTACCCTGAGGAATGTGCATTCTCTCACACCTGTCAACTATCTGTATAGTCATCCATATTTTGTTGACTAAAAATATGTTGACTGGTGACAGATTTAATATATTTCACTAGACCTGAACGCACACAAATCTACATATATATATATATATATATATATATTATGTATGTGTATATATATATATATATATATATTATGTATGTATATATATATATATATATATATATATATATATATATATATATATATATACACATATCTATATAGACACACACACACACACACACACACACACACACACACACACAGAGTGAGAGAGATTCACTTCAGAAGCTTGAAAGCTCAAAATCTTGACTTTCTAAAGACTGACACCAAAATCCTGAAAGTTCAAAAGACTGAAACCTCAAAATACTGAATCTCAGAATACTGAAAACACACACAAAACCAACACTTACTATATTCCCGCACAACTAAATACAGAAACAAATGAAAGATAAACCATTTACCACTCCTCCAAGTATAAGCGGGGGGGGGGGGGCAAGCCCCCATGCACTCCCATATCCCCTGCTACTTAAATATATCAACTCCGAGATTGCACTCCACATAACAAAATGGTAATCATACCATTACATGTGTCTTGACTGCCTGTTGTAACCTTAGTCATGTTCCCCTGTAATTTGCTATATTACAACATAACTCATGTTAGTGTAGTGAAGTGCAGTCTCAGAGTTGATACATTTAAGTAGCAGGGGGGTGTGGGGCGGCACAGCCCCCCACATGGGGGGTGCAGGGGTGCTTGCCCCCCTGCTTATACTTGGAGAAAAGTAATATGGTTTGTCTTGTATTTGTTTCTGTATCTACTTCTGCTGGACTATAGCAAGTGTTTTGAGTTTTCAGTCTTTTGAACTTTCAGGATTTTGGTCTCAGTCTTTTGAAATTCAAGATTTTGAGCTTTTAAGCTACTGAAGTAAATCCATATATAGATATTTACAAGATATATATATATATATATATATATATATATATATATATATATATATATATATATATATATATATATATATATATATATATGCATACATATGTATAAATGATCTAACTGAAAAGAAACACAAATATAATTAATGAAAGATTGTCAGTTTCTTTCTTCACAATGAGATCATTTTTGTTTGCTTTTTTGAAGGTTTTTCAAAAAGATTAGGCAGATCAGAATGTGGGCCCTTGAATCCAGTTGAACAGCAAAATGTGTGATCTTGTTTTATAACATTATGTTTGGTCTTCTGTGGTGTTACATGTATGCCATGGGTAAGTGAAAATTAATCTTAAAGTTGAACCCCTTATTTTATCATAATAAAAGATGAATTGGTGCTTTTTGCAATGGATTTTTTTGCCTTAACAAGTGGCACACAATATTTTCTGCTGTGTCTGTCCTTAATAGATACCGCATTCACTAGGTCTTTAACTATGATTGTTTCTAATGTATAATGTTATCTCTAATTTGCCTGATATTCAGTTTTGTCATTTTTCAATTAATATAAACAGAAAAGCTGGAGACAGTAGTTTTTTTTTTTTTAAGAGCTAGTTGTTCCAGTGTCTAGAATTTATGTTTTAACCCACTTCATATGCCATGACATTTATATGATTCTTACAATTGTTTTGTTTAGATGACTTGTCTCATCTATTGTTCAGGCCTATACATTTTTTTTGCCTTTCAGAATGCTATGTATCAGATAGGGAAATGATTTAGTTAATACTCTCCAAACTAGTAAGCGAGTAAGCTAGTCTTTGGATGCTTTTCTTCCATTAAGCTAATTGCAAGGGTAAGGGTCAATACAGTACAATATATGAGTCACTCAGCCAATGTGTTATTGGGATGTAATAGAAACTGGAAAATATCTCATGAGCTATCTTCACAAAAATGTGTCACACAATGTTTGACAAGTGGAAGAAATGTTAGGTACTTGTTCAAATGTGAGAGGGGAAGTTCAAAACACAGGACA